>NC_134455.1:320951979-321254896 GCF_047948215.1 Lycorma delicatula | reverse complement strand
TTGTGAGCATATGCGCACATGTGTTAAAAGTACCAACAGTTATTGAAAGATTACAATGATATTATAAACTGTAGTGTACAATTCTCATAATTGTGTCATTACTTCTGCTCAAAAACACAAAAGTTACTGTAATAAAAATATAACTGTTTTTCAAAAAAAGGATTGTTACATATAAAACAGTAAGACACTAGGTCAAAAACTCTTATAATTTAGAACTCACTTTAAAAAAAATACTTGTTAAATATATTTGACAGATTGTACACAATGTTTCAGGGTTCCATAAGAGAAGCAAAAAATAACATTACAAAAATCTTACCCAACTGATTTCATTAATAATGTAATTAACATATTTATTTTTATAAATAATTTTAATGTAAAAATCAAATAATTTATGTAATATTTTTTTTTATTATATTATAATTATTGAAAAAATTATAGGTATAAACTACTTTAATTAATCTGTCAGGAAATCAGTTGTTAATATTTTTGTTTATTTCAAGAGATTTTAGAAACATCTAATCTGTCATCAAATTTTAGAGGGTTTGCTGAAAATAGAGTGTGATAATTACTATTTTATATTGTTTTAAAGATAATTAAAAAATTATGTCTAAATTACCTGGATTTTGGAAAGTGAATTACTATTTAATAAGATTTATAAAAATTAGCATTAAAAAAGAAAACATCTAATCTTATTTAACACATATTAAATAAAACTAAAGGAATATAAATATATAGTTTCCATAAAAATAAATTTTTATTTCTAATATAAATTTGTATTGTTGTTTGTAATTTTATATAAATTTGAACAATTATCATTTTTTAACATTCTAGAATATCCACCTGGTTGGTTCAGTGGTAAAAGTTTCTTTCCAAATAAGCTGATTTACAAGTCGACAGTTACAGGGTTCATCCACTAATAAGAGAAGTTTTAAGGTTGGGTTTCAATTAAGTGCAGTTAATATCATCCTCTTTCATCGACATAAGCAATACTTCAATGGATTGCTGAAGGCAGAACAGGTAAAAGTGAGAAAAAAACATTCCAGAATATAGTTATTGAAATTTTAAGTGTC
The DNA here is from genome assembly GCF_047948215.1 of Lycorma delicatula. Lineage (NCBI taxonomy): Eukaryota > Metazoa > Arthropoda > Insecta > Hemiptera > Fulgoridae > Lycorma > Lycorma delicatula. Next base: position 321,253,826 of record NC_134455.1, on the reverse strand, counting down.
TATAAAATAAACTGTTCAAGTTTTTCAAGATATCAATTAACACTATGATTTATAATTTCCATGCAGTTAATATAGAATTCATATATTTTTTATGGAAAAGGGTTCCTTTGAATTTTATGATTTGTTTTTCCTAATCAGTTTAGTAAATGGTTTCTGCCTATTATGCAGCTTACTCTGAAAATGTATTAGCACATATGACCACTCGAGGGTCAACTATGATTAATCTTGTGATTACCCTAGAAGAACAGTTGTGGCAATCCTCCCGGTCAAAGCAATGTTTGTCAATAGAGTTCATGATCTGATAGTGGAATCAAATTTTTATTGTGTTGTAATATAAAGAAAAATATTGGTACTGGTCTATAAGTTTTATGTTTGCTTCTAGTATGATAGCATTACCTTTTTTTGGGTATGAAAATCGCTGTAAAATTCATGCTATATATAAAGAAATGATAAAAGTTAAATTATTTGATATTTATTTCAACTATTGTGTTAATCAATTTTAACAAGAATAATAAAAAAACCTAGTTTTTTTCAAATGTATAATTTTTTTGTATTGTTTTAATGATATAAAAATAATAATTATTAAATGTTATATCATTAAAACAATTATTGTTTGTAATAATTATCTTTTGTAATATTTTAAACGTTAGTGGTATAATTATTTATATTTACACTCTTAAAAATTAAGGTTTTTAATAATTGTGGGTATTTTTCCTTTTAATTTTGCAGAGTGTTATATGAATACGTTTATAAAAACATTTATTATTCGGGAAAAAATATTTGCAATTAATATTTATACAAATAAGCATGACAGAGAATCTCATCTGACGTTATGAAAATCATTTTATTTGTAACTAGTTAAATATAAATATATAGTATCCATGGAAATAAATTTTAAATTAGTATAGTATCCATGGATATAAATTATTAATTTGTATTGTTTAACATTTAAATAAATTTTAGCAATCATCATTCTTTTAAAGTAATATCCACCAGGTTGTTTTAGTGGTACCCAAATTCTCTGATTTTAAATTCAAGTGTTCCAGCATTCAAGCCGAGTACTCCTTCTATTAAAATACAAACTAAATATTGCTGTTGGTTTTGTTTTGTTTTGTTAGGATGACACACAGTTAGGATATCCTATAGAAATGATTAGATGAACATTATCCACTAACATACAAATAACATCACATGTTTTAGTGTTTTGGGCGATTTATAATTATTTATTTCTTTGTAGAATATCAAGGTTGTCGTTTAATATTAATACACTTGAAAGTATGGTGACTGAAATTGCGTTCATTTTATATTTGTGAGCATGTGCGCACATGTGTTAAAAGTACCAACAGTTATTGAAAGATTACAATGATATTATAAACTGTAGTGTACAATTCTCATAATTGTGTCATTACTTCGGCTCTAAAACACAAAAGGTACTGTAATAAAAATATAACTGTTTTTCAAAAAAAGATTGTTACATATAAAACAGTAAGACACTAGGTCAAAAACTCTTATAATTTAGAACTCACTTTAAAAAAAATACTTGTTAAATATATTTGACAGATTGTACACAATGTTTCAGGGTTCCATACAAGAAGCAAAAAAAACATTACAAAAATCTTACCCAACTGATTTTGTAATATTTTTTTTTTATTATATTATAATTATTGAAAAAATTATAGGTATAAACTACTCTAATTAATCTGTAAGGAAATCAGTTGTTAATATTTTTGTTTATTTCAAGAGATTTTAGAAACATCTAATCTGTCATCAAATTTTAGAGGGTTTGCCGAAAATAGAGTGTGATAATTACTATTTTATATTGTTTTAAAGATAATTAAAAAATTATGTCTAAATTACCTGGATTTTGGAAAGCGAATTACTATTTAATAAGATTTATAAAAATTAGCATTAAAAAAGAAAACATCTAATCTTATTTAACACATATTAAATAAAACTAAAGGAATATAAATATATAGTTTCCATAAAAATAAATTTTTATTTCTAATATAAATTTGTATTGTTGTTTGTAATTTTAAATAAATTTGAACAATTATCATTTTTTAACATTCTAGAATATGCACCTGGTTGGTATAGTGGTGAAAGTGTCTTTCCAAATCAGCGGATTTACAAGTCGACAGTTACAGGGTTCATCCACTAATAAGAGAAGTTTTAAGGTTGGGTTTCAATTAAGCGCAGTTAATATGATCCTCTTTCATCGACATAAGCAATACTTCAATGGATTGCTGAAGGGAGAACAGGTTAAAGTGAGAAAAAAACATTTCAGAATATAGTTATTGAAATTTTAAGTGTCTATAAAATAAACTGTTCAAGTTTTTCAAGATATCAATTAACACTATGATTTATAATTTCCATGCAGTTAATAAAGAATTCATATATTTTTTATGGAAAAGGGTTTTTTTGAATTTTATGATTTGTTTTTCCTAATCAGTTTAGTAAATGGTTTTTCTGCCTTATTATGCAGCTTACTCTGAAAATGTATTAGCACATATGACCACTCGAGGGTCAACTATGATTAATCTTGTGATTACCCTAGAAGAACAGTTGTGGCAATCCTCCCGGTCAAAGCAATGTTTGTCAATAGAGTTCATGATCTGATAGTGGAATCAAATTTTTATTGTGTTGTAACATAAAGAAACAGATTGGTACTGGTCTATTAGTTTTATGTTTGCTTCTAGTATGATAGCATTACCTCTTTTTGGGTATGAAAATCGCTGTAAAATTCATGCTATATATAAAGAAATGATAAAAGTTAAATTATTTGATATTTATTTAAGCTATTGTATTAATCAATTTTAACAAGAATAATAAAAAAACCTAGTTTTTTTTAATGTATAATTTTTTTGTATTGTTTTAATGATATAAAAATAATAATTATTAAATGTTATATCATTAAAACAATTATTGTTTGTAATAATTATCTTTTGTAATATTTTAAACGTTAGTGGTATAATTATTTATATTTACACTCTTAAAAATTAAGGTTTTTAATAATTGTGGGTATTTTTCCTTTTAATTTTGCAGAGTGTTATATGAATACGTTTATAAAAACATTTATTATTCGGGAAAAAATATTTGCAATTAATATTTATACAAATAAGCATGACAGAGAATCTCATCTGACGTTATGAAAATCATTTTATTTGTAACTAGTTAAATATAAATATATAGTATCCATGGAAATAAATTTTAAATTAGTATAGTATCCATGGATATAAATTATTAATTTGTATTGTTTAACATTTAAATAAATTTTAGCAATCATCATTCTTTTAAAGTAATATCCACCAGGTTGTTTTAGTGGTACCCAAATTCTCTGATTTTAAATTCAAGAGTTCCAGCATTCAAGCCGAGTACTCCTTCTATTAAAATACAAACTAAATATTGCTGTTGGTTTTGTTTTGTTTTGTTAGGATGACACACAGTTAGGATATCCTATAGATATGATTAGATGAACATTATCCACTAACATACAAATAACATCACATGTTTTAGTGTTTTGGGCGATTTATAATTATTTATTTCTTTGTAGAATATCAAGGTTGTCGTTTAATATTAATACACTTGAAAGTATGGTGACTGAAATTGCGTTCATTTTATATTTGTGAGCATGTGCGCACATGTGTTAAAAGTACCAACAGTTATTGAAAGATTACAATGATATTATAAACTGTAGTGTACAATTCTCATAATTGTGTCATTACTTCGGCTCTAAAACACAAAAGGTACTGTAATAAAAATATAACTGTTTTTCAAAAAAAGATTGTTACATATAAAACAGTAAGACACTAGGTCAAAAACTCTTATAATTTAGAACTCACTTTAAAAAAAATACTTGTTAAATATATTTGACAGATTGTACACAATGTTTCAGGGTTCCATACAAGAAGCAAAAAAAACATTACAAAAATCTTACCCAACTGATTTTGTAATATTTTTTTTTTATTATATTATAATTATTGAAAAAATTATAGGTATAAACTACTCTAATTAATCTGTCAGGAAATCAGTTGTTAATATTTTTGTTTGTTTCAAGAGATTTTAGAAACATCTAATCTGTCATCAAATTTTAGAGGGTTTGCCGAAAATAGAGTGTGATAATTACTATTTTATATTGTTTTAAAGATAATTAAAAAATTATGTCTAAATTACCTGGATTTTGGAAAGTGAATTACTATTTAATAAGATTTATAAAAATTAGCATTAAAAAAGAAAACATCTAATCTTATTTAACACATATTAAATAAAACTAAAGGAATATAAATATATAGTTTCCATAAAAATAAATTTTTATTTCTAATATAAATTTGTATTGTTGTTTGTAATTTTAAATAAATTTGAACAATTATCATTTTTTAACATTCTAGAATATCCACCTGGTTGGTATAGTGGTAAAAGTTTCTTTCCAAATCAGCTGATTTACAAGTCGACAGTTACAGGGTTCATCCACTAATAAGAGAAGTTTTAAGGTTGGGTTTCAATTAAGTGCAGTTAATATCATCCTCTTTCATCGACATAAGCAATACTTCAATGGATTGCTGAAGGCAGAACAGGTAAAAGTGAGAAAAAAACATTCCAGAATATAGTTATTGAAATTTTAAGTGTCTATAAAATAAACTGTTCAAGTTTTTCAAGATATCAATTAACACTATGATTTATAATTTCCATGCAGTTAATAAAGAATTCATATATTTTTTATGGAAAAGGGTTTTTTTGAATTTTATGATTTGTTTTTCCTAATCAGTTTAGTAAATGGTTTTTCTGCCTTATTATGCAGCTTACTCTGAAAATGTATTAGCACATATGACCACTCGAGGGTCAACTATGATTAATCTTGTGATTACCCTAGAAGAACAGTTGTGGCAATCCTCCCGGTCAAAGCAATGTTTGTCAATAGAGTTCATGATCTGATAGTGGAATCAAATTTTTATTGTGTTGTAACATAAAGAAACAGATTGGTACTGGTCTATTAGTTTTATGTTTGCTTCTAGTATGATAGCATTACCTCTTTTTGGGTATGAAAATCGCTGTAAAATTCATGCTATATATAAAGAAATGATAAAAGTTAAATTATTTGATATTTATTTAAGCTATTGTATTAATCAATTTTAACAAGAATAATAAAAAAACCTAGTTTTTTTTAATGTATAATTTTTTTGTATTGTTTTAATGATATAAAAATAATAATTATTAAATGTTATATCATTAAAACAATTATTGTTTGTAATAATTATCTTTTGTAATATTTTAAACGTTAGTGGTATAATTATTTATATTTACACTCTTAAAAATTAAGGTTTTTAATAATTGTGGGTATTTTTCCTTTTAATTTTGCAGAGTGTTATATGAATACGTTTATAAAAACATTTATTATTCGGGAAAAAATATTTGCAATTAATATTTATACAAATAAGCATGACAGAGAATCTCATCTGACGTTATGAAAATCATTTTATTTGTAACTAGTTAAATATAAATATATAGTATCCATGGAAATAAATTTTAAATTAGTATAGTATCCATGGATATAAATTATTAATTTGTATTGTTTAACATTTAAATAAATTTTAGCAATCATCATTCTTTTAAAGTAATATCCACCAGGTTGTTTTAGTGGTACCCAAATTCTCTGATTTTAAATTCAAGTGTTCCAGCATTCAAGCCGAGTACTCCTTCTATTAAAATACAAACTAAATATTGCTGTTGGTTTTGTTTTGTTTTGTTAGGATGACACACAGTTAGGATATCCTATAGATATGATTAGATGAACATTATCCACTAACATACAAATAACATCACATGTTTTAGTGTTTTGGGCGATTTATAATTATTTATTTCTTTGTAGAATATCAAGGTTGTCGTTTAATATTAATACACTTGAAAGTATGGTGACTGAAATTGCGTTCATTTTATATTTGTGAGCATGTGCGCACATGTGTTAAAAGTACCAACAGTTATTGAAAGATTACAATGATATTATAAACTGTAGTGTACAATTCTCATAATTGTGTCATTACTTCGGCTCTAAAACACAAAAGGTACTGTAATAAAAATATAACTGTTTTTCAAAAAAAGATTGTTACATATAAAACAGTAAGACACTAGGTCAAAAACTCTTATAATTTAGAACTCACTTTAAAAAAAATACTTGTTAAATATATTTGACAGATTGTACACAATGTTTCAGGGTTCCATACAAGAAGCAAAAAAAACATTACAAAAATCTTACCCAACTGATTTTGTAATATTTTTTTTTATTATATTATAATTATTGAAAAAATTATAGGTATAAACTACTCTAATTAATCTGTCAGGAAATCAGTTGTTAATATTTTTGTTTATTTCAAGAGATTTTAGAAACATCTAATCTGTCATCAAATTTTAGAGGGTTTGCCGAAAATAGAGTGTGATAATTACTATTTTATATTGTTTTAAAGATAATTAAAAAATTATGTCTAAATTACCTGGATTTTGGAAAGTGAATTACTATTTAATAAGATTTATAAAAATTAGCATTAAAAAAGAAAACATCTAATCTTATTTAACACATATTAAATAAAACTAAAGGAATATAAATATATAGTTTCCATAAAAATAAATTTTTATTTCTAATATAAATTTGTATTGTTGTTTGTAATTTTAAATAAATTTGAACAATTATCATTTTTTAACATTCTAGAATATCCACCTGGTTGGTATAGTGGTAAAAGTTTCTTTCCAAATCAGCTGATTTACAAGTCGACAGTTACAGGGTTCATCCACTAATAAGAGAAGTTTTAAGGTTGGGTTTCAATTAAGTGCAGTTAATATCATCCTCTTTCATCGACATAAGCAATACTTCAATGGATTGCTGAAGGCAGAACAGGTAAAAGTGAGAAAAAAACATTCCAGAATATAGTTATTGAAATTTTAAGTGTCTATAAAATAAACTGTTCAAGTTTTTCAAGATATCAATTAACACTATGATTTATAATTTCCATGCAGTTAATAAAGAATTCATATATTTTTTATGGAAAAGGGTTTTTTTGAATTTTATGATTTGTTTTTCCTAATCAGTTTAGTAAATGGTTTTTCTGCCTTATTATGCAGCTTACTCTGAAAATGTATTAGCACATATGACCACTCGAGGGTCAACTATGATTAATCTTGTGATTACCCTAGAAGAACAGTTGTGGCAATCCTCCCGGTCAAAGCAATGTTTGTCAATAGAGTTCATGATCTGATAGTGGAATCAAATTTTTATTGTGTTGTAACATAAAGAAACAGATTGGTACTGGTCTATTAGTTTTATGTTTGCTTCTAGTATGATAGCATTACCTCTTTTTGGGTATGAAAATCGCTGTAAAATTCATGCTATATATAAAGAAATGATAAAAGTTAAATTATTTGATATTTATTTAAGCTATTGTATTAATCAATTTTAACAAGAATAATAAAAAAACCTAGTTTTTTTTAATGTATAATTTTTTTGTATTGTTTTAATGATATAAAAATAATAATTATTAAATGTTATATCATTAAAACAATTATTGTTTGTAATAATTATCTTTTGTAATATTTTAAACGTTAGTGGTATAATTATTTATATTTACACTCTTAAAAATTAAGGTTTTTAATAATTGTGGGTATTTTTCCTTTTAATTTTGCAGAGTGTTATATGAATACGTTTATAAAAACATTTATTATTCGGGAAAAAATATTTGCAATTAATATTTATACAAATAAGCATGACAGAGAATCTCATCTGACGTTATGAAAATCATTTTATTTGTAACTAGTTAAATATAAATATATAGTATCCATGGAAATAAATTTTAAATTAGTATAGTATCCATGGATATAAATTATTAATTTGTATTGTTTAACATTTAAATAAATTTTAGCAATCATCATTCTTTTAAAGTAATATCCACCAGGTTGTTTTAGTGGTACCCAAATTCTCTGATTTTAAATTCAAGTGTTCCAGCATTCAAGCCGAGTACTCCTTCTATTAAAATACAAACTAAATATTGCTGTTGGTTTTGTTTTGTTTTGTTAGGATGACACACAGTTAGGATATCCTATAGATATGATTAGATGAACATTATCCACTAACATACAAATAACATCACATGTTTTAGTGTTTTGGGCGATTTATAATTATTTATTTCTTTGTAGAATATCAAGGTTGTCGTTTAATATTAATACACTTGAAAGTATGGTGACTGAAATTGCGTTCATTTTATATTTGTGAGCATGTGCGCACATGTGTTAAAAGTACCAACAGTTATTGAAAGATTACAATGATATTATAAACTGTAGTGTACAATTCTCATAATTGTGTCATTACTTCGGCTCTAAAACACAAAAGGTACTGTAATAAAAATATAACTGTTTTTCAAAAAAAGATTGTTACATATAAAACAGTAAGACACTAGGTCAAAAACTCTTATAATTTAGAACTCACTTTAAAAAAAATACTTGTTAAATATATTTGACAGATTGTACACAATGTTTCAGGGTTCCATACAAGAAGCAAAAAAAACATTACAAAAATCTTACCCAACTGATTTTGTAATATTTTTTTTTATTATATTATAATTATTGAAAAAATTATAGGTATAAACTACTCTAATTAATCTGTCAGGAAATCAGTTGTTAATATTTTTGTTTATTTCAAGAGATTTTAGAAACATCTAATCTGTCATCAAATTTTAGAGGGTTTGCCGAAAATAGAGTGTGATAATTACTATTTTATATTGTTTTAAAGATAATTAAAAAATTATGTCTAAATTACCTGGATTTTGGAAAGCGAATTACTATTTAATAAGATTTATAAAAATTAGCATTAAAAAAGAAAACATCTAATCTTATTTAACACATATTAAATAAAACTAAAGGAATATAAATATATAGTTTCCATAAAAATAAATTTTTATTTCTAATATAAATTTGTATTGTTGTTTGTAATTTTAAATAAATTTGAACAATTATCATTTTTTAACATTCTAGAATATGCACCTGGTTGGTATAGTGGTGAAAGTGTCTTTCCAAATTAGCGGATTTACAAGTCGACAGTTACAGGGTTCATCCACTAATAAGAGAAGTTTTAAGGTTGGGTTTCAATTAAGCGCAGTTAATATGATCCTCTTTCATCGACATAAGCAATACTTCAATGGATTGCTGAAGGCAGAACAGGTTAAAGTGAGAAAAAAACATTCCAGAATATAGTTATTGAAATTTTAAGTGTCTATAAAATAAACTGTTCAAGTTTTTCAAGATATCAATTAACACTATGATTTATAATTTCCATGCAGTTAATAAAGAATTCATATATTTTTTATGGAAAAGGGTTTTTTTGAATTTTATGATTTGTTTTTCCTAATCAGTTTAGTAAATGGTTTTTCTGCCTTATTATGCAGCTTACTCTGAAAATGTATTAGCACATATGACCACTCGAGGGTCAACTATGATTAATCTTGTGATTACCCTAGAAGAACAGTTGTGGCAATCCTCCCGGTCAAAGCAATGTTTGTCAATAGAGTTCATGATCTGATAGTGGAATCAAATTTTTATTGTGTTGTAACATAAAGAAACAGATTGGTACTGGTCTATTAGTTTTATGTTTGCTTCTAGTATGATAGCATTACCTCTTTTTGGGTATGAAAATCGCTGTAAAATTCATGCTATATATAAAGAAATGATAAAAGTTAAATTATTTGATATTTATTTAAGCTATTGTATTAATCAATTTTAACAAGAATAATAAAAAAACCTAGTTTTTTTTAATGTATAATTTTTTTGTATTGTTTTAATGATATAAAAATAATAATTATTAAATGTTATATCATTAAAACAATTATTGTTTGTAATAATTATCTTTTGTAATATTTTAAACGTTAGTGGTATAATTATTTATATTTACACTCTTAAAAATTAAGGTTTTTAATAATTGTGGGTATTTTTCCTTTTAATTTTGCAGAGTGTTATATGAATACGTTTATAAAAACATTTATTATTCGGGAAAAAATATTTGCAATTAATATTTATACAAATAAGCATGACAGAGAATCTCATCTGACGTTATGAAAATCATTTTATTTGTAACTAGTTAAATATAAATATATAGTATCCATGGAAATAAATTTTAAATTAGTATAGTATCCATGGATATAAATTATTAATTTGTATTGTTTAACATTTAAATAAATTTTAGCAATCATCATTCTTTTAAAGTAATATCCACCAGGTTGTTTTAGTGGTACCCAAATTCTCTGATTTTAAATTCAAGTGTTCCAGCATTCAAGCCGAGTACTCCTTCTATTAAAATACAAACTAAATATTGCTGTTGGTTTTGTTTTGTTTTGTTAGGATGACACACAGTTAGGATATCCTATAGATATGATTAGATGAACATTATCCACTAACATACAAATAACATCACATGTTTTAGTGTTTTGGGCGATTTATAATTATTTATTTCTTTGTAGAATATCAAGGTTGTCGTTTAATATTAATACACTTGAAAGTATGGTGACTGAAATTGTGTTCATTTTATATTTGTGAGCATGTGCGCACATGTGTTAAAAGTACCAACAGTTATTGAAAGATTACAATGATATTATAAACTGTAGTGTACAATTCTCATAATTGTGTCATTACTTCGGCTCTAAAACACAAAAGGTACTGTAATAAAAATATAACTGTTTTTCAAAAAAAGATTGTTACATATAAAACAGTAAGACACTAGGTCAAAAACTCTTATAATTTAGAACTCACTTTAAAAAAAATACTTGTTAAATATATTTGACAGATTGTACACAATGTTTCAGGGTTCCATACAAGAAGCAAAAAAAACATTACAAAAATCTTACCCAACTGATTTTGTAATATTTTTTTTTTATTATATTATAATTATTGAAAAAATTATAGGTATAAACTACTCTAATTAATCTGTCAGGAAATCAGTTGTTAATATTTTTGTTTATTTCAAGAGATTTTAGAAACATCTAATCTGTCATCAAATTTTAGAGGGTTTGCCGAAAATAGAGTGTGATAATTACTATTTTATATTGTTTTAAAGATAATTAAAAAATTATGTCTAAATTACCTGGATTTTGGAAAGTGAATTACTATTTAATAAGATTTATAAAAATTAGCATTAAAAAAGAAAACATCTAATCTTATTTAACGCATATTAAATAAAACTAAAGGAATATAAATATATAGTTTCCATAAAAATAAATTTTTATTTCTAATATAAATTTGTATTGTTGTTTGTAATTTTAAATAAATTTGAACAATTATCATTTTTTAACATTCTAGAATATCCACCTGGTTGGTATAGTGGTAAAAGTTTCTTTCCAAATCAGCTGATTTACAAGTCGACAGTTACAGGGTTCATCCACTAATAAGAGAAGTTTTAAGGTTGGGTTTCAATTAAGTGCAGTTAATATCATCCTCTTTCATCGACATAAGCAATACTTCAATGGATTGCTGAAGGCAGAACAGGTAAAAGTGAGAAAAAAACATTCCAGAATATAGTTATTGAAATTTTAAGTGTCTATAAAATAAACTGTTCAAGTTTTTCAAGATATCAATTAACACTATGATTTATCATTTCCATGCAGTTAATAAAGAATTCATATATTTTTTATGGAAAAGGGTTCCTTTGAATTTTATGATTTGTTTTTCCTAATCAGTTTAGTAAATGGTTTCTGCCTTATTATGCAGCTTACTCTGAGAATGTATTAGCACATATGACCACTCGAGGGTCAACTATGATTAATCTTGTGATTACCCTAGAAGAACAGTTGTGGCAATCCTCCCGGTCAAAGCAATGTTTGTCAATAGAGTTCATGATCTGATAGTGGAATCAAATTTTTATTGTGTTGTAACATAAAGAAACAGATTGGTACTGGTCTATTAGTTTTATGTTTGCTTCTAGTATGATAGCATTACCTCATTTTGGGTATGAAAATCGCTGTAAAATTCATGCTATATATAAAGAAATGATAAAAGTTAAATTATTTGATATTTATTTAAGCTATTGTATTAATCAATTTTAACAAGAATAATAAAAAAACCTAGTTTTTTTAATGTATAATTTTTTTGTATTGTTTTAATGATATAAAAATAATAATTATTAAATGTTATATCATTAAAACAATTATTGTTTGTAATAATTATCTTTTGTAATATTTTAAACGTTAGTGGTATAATTATTTATATTTACACTCTTAAAAATTAAGGTTTTTAATAATTGTGGGTATTTTTCCTTTTAATTTTGCAGAGTGTTATATGAATACGTTTATAAAAACATTTATTATTCGGGAAAAAATATTTGCAATTAATATTTATACAAATAAGCATGACAGAGAATCTCATCTGACGTTATGAAAATCATTTTATTTGTAACTAAATAAATATAAATATATAGTATCCATGGAAATAAATTTTAAATTAGTATAGTATCCATGGATATAAATTAATTTGTATTGTTTAACATTTAAATAAATTTTAGCAATCATCATTCTTTTAAAGTAATATCCACCAGGTTGTTTTAGTGGTACCCAAATTCTCTGATTTTAAATTCAAGTGTTCCAGCATTCAAGCCGAGTACTCCTTCTATTAAAATACAAACTAAATATTGCTGTTGGTTTTGTTTTGTTTTGTTAGGATGACACACAGTTAGGATATCCTATAGATATGATTAGATGAACATTATCCACTAACATACAAATAACATCACATGTTTTGGTGTTTTGGGCGATTTATAATTATTTATTTCTTTGTAGAATATCAAGGTTGTCGTTTAATATTAATACACTTGAAAGTATGGTGACTGAAATTGCGTTCATTTTATATTTGTGAGCATGTGCGCACATGTGTTAAAAGTACCAACAGTTATTGAAAGATTACAATGATATTATAAACTGTAGTGTACAATTCTCATAATTGTGTCATTACTTCTGCTCAAAAACACAAAAGTTACTGTAATAAAAATATAACTGTTTTTCAAAAAAAGGATTGTTACATATAAAACAGTAAGACACTAGGTCAAAAACTCTTATAATTTAGAACTCACTTTAAAAAAAATACTTGTTAAATATATTTGACAGATTGTACTCAATGTTTCAGGGTTCCATAAGAGAAGCAAAAAATAACATTACAAAAATCTTACCCAACTGATTTCATTAATAATGTAATTAACATATTTATTTTTATAAATAATTTTAATGTAAAAATCAAATAATTTATGTAATATTTTTTTTTATTATATTATAATTATTGAAAAAATTATAGGTATAAACTACTTTAATTAATCTGTCAAGAAATCAGTTGTTAATATTTTTGTTTATTTCAAGAGATTTTAGAAACATCTAATCTGTCATCTAATTTTAGAGGGTTTGCCGAAAATAGTGTGATAATTACTATTTTTTATTGTTTTAAAGATATTTAAAAAATTATGTCTAAATTACCTGGATTTTGGAAAGTGAATTACTATTTAATAAGATTTATAAAAATTAGCATTAAAAAAGATAACATCTAATCTTATTTAACACATATTAAATAAAACTAAAGGAATATAAATATATAGTTTCCATAGAAATAAATTTTTATTTCTAATATAAATTTGTATTGTTGTTTGTAATTTTAAATAAATTTGAACAATTATCATTTTTTAACATTCTAGAATATGCACCTGGTTGGTATAGTGGTGAAAGTGTCTTTCCAAATCAGCGGATTTACAAGTCGACAGTTACAGGGTTCATCCACTAATAAGAGAAGTTTTAAGGTTGGGTTTCAATTAAGCGCAGTTAATATGATCCTCTTTCATCGACATAAGCAATACTTCAATGGATTGCTGAAGGCAGAACAGGTAAAAGTGAGAAAAAAACATTCCAGAATATAGTTATTGAAATTTTAAGTGTCTATAAAATAAACTGTTCAAGTTTTTCAAGATATCAATTAACACTATGATTTATAATTTCCATGCAGTTAATAAAGAATTCATATATTTTTTATGGAAAAGGGTTCCTTTGAATTTTATGATTTGTTTTTCCTAATCAGTTTAGTAAATGGTTTCTGCCTTATTATGCAGCTTACTCTGAAAATGTATTAGCACATATGACCACTCGAGGGTCAACTATGATTAATCTTGTGATTACCCTAGAAGAACAGTTGTGGCAATCCTCCCGGTCAAAGCAATGTTTGTCAATAGAGTTCATGATCTGATAGTGGAATCAAATTTTTATTGTGTTGTAACATAAAGAAACAGATTGGTACTGGTCTATTAGTTTTATGTTTGCTTCTAGTATGATAGCATTACCTCTTTTTGGGTATGAAAATCGCTGTAAAATTCATGCTATATATAAAGAAATGATAAAAGTTAAATTATTTGATATTTATTTAAGCTATTGTATTAATCAATTTTAACAAGAATAATAAAAAAACCTAGTTTTTTTTAATGTATAATTTTTTTGTATTGTTTTAATGATATAAAAATAATAATTATTAAATGTTATATCATTAAAACAATTATTGTTTGTAATAATTATCTTTTGTAATATTTTAAACGTTAGTGGTATAATTATTTATATTTACACTCTTAAAAATTAAGGTTTTTAATAATTGTGGGTATTTTTCCTTTTAATTTTGCAGAGTGTTATATGAATACGTTTATAAAAACATTTATTATTCGGGAAAAAATATTTGCAATTAATATTTATACAAATAAGCATGACAGAGAATCTCATCTGACGTTATGAAAATCATTTTATTTGTAACTAGTTAAATATAAATATATAGTATCCATGGAAATAAATTTTAAATTAGTATAGTATCCATGGATATAAATTATTAATTTGTATTGTTTAACATTTAAATAAATTTTAGCAATCATCATTCTTTTAAAGTAATATCCACCAGGTTGTTTTAGTGGTACCCAAATTCTCTGATTTTAAATTCAAGTGTTCCAGCATTCAAGCCGAGTACTCCTTCTATTAAAATACAAACTAAATATTGCTGTTGGTTTTGTTTTGTTTTGTTAGGATGACACACAGTTAGGATATCCTATAGATATGATTAGATGAACATTATCCACTAACATACAAATAACATCACATGTTTTAGTGTTTTGGGCGATTTATAATTATTTATTTCTTTGTAGAATATCAAGGTTGTCGTTTAATATTAATACACTTGAAAGTATGGTGACTGAAATTGCGTTCATTTTATATTTGTGAGCATGTGCGCACATGTGTTAAAAGTACCAACAGTTATTGAAAGATTACAATGATATTATAAAATGTAGTGTACAATTCTCATAATTGTGTCATTACTTCGGCTCTAAAACACAAAAGGTACTGTAATAAAAATATAACTGTTTTTCAAAAAAAGATTGTTACATATAAAACAGTAAGACACTAGGTCAAAAACTCTTATAATTTAGAACTCACTTTAAAAAAAATACTTGTTAAATATATTTGACAGATTGTACACAATGTTTCAGGGTTCCATACAAGAAGCAAAAAAACATTACAAAAATCTTACCCAACTGATTTTTTAATATTTTTTTTTTATTATATTATAATTATTGAAAAAATTATAGGTATAAACTACTTTAATTAATCTGTCAGGAAATCAGTTGTTAATATTTTTGTTTATTTCAAGAGATTTTAGAAACATCTAATCTGTCATCAAATTTTAGAGGGTTTGCCGAAAATAGAGTGTGATAATTACTATTTTTTATTGTTTTAAAGATATTTAAAAAATTATGTCTAAATTACCTGGATTTTGGAAAGTGAATTACTATTTAATAAGATTTATAAAAATTAACATTAAAAAAGATAACATCTAATCTTATTTAACACATATTAAATAAAACTAAAGGAATATAAATATATAGTTTCCATAGAAATAAATTTTTATTTCTAATATAAATTTGTATTGTTGTTTGTAATTTTAAATAAATTTGAACAGTTATCATTTTTTAACATTCTAGAATATCCACCTGGTTGGTATAGTGGTGAAAGTGTCTTTCCAAATCAGCTGATTTACAAGTCGACAGTTACAGGGTTCATCCACTAATAAGAGAAGTTTTAAGGTTGGGTTTCAATTAAGTGCAGTTAATATCATCCTCTTTCATCGACATAAGCAATACTTCAATGGATTGCTGAAGGCAGAACAGGTAAAAGTGAGAAAAAAACATTCCAGAATATAGTTATTGAAATTTTAAGTGTCTATAAAATAAACTGTTCAAGTTTTTCAAGATATCAATTAACACTATGATTTATAATTTCCATGCAGTTAATAAAGAATTCATATATTTTTTATGGAAAAGGGTTCCTTTGAATTTTATGATTTGTTTTTCCTAATCAGTTTAGTAAATGGTTTCTGCCTTATTATGCAGCTTACTCTGAAAATGTATTAGCACATATGACCACTCGAGGGTCAACTATGATTAATTTTGTGATTACCCTAGAAGAACAGTTGTGGCAATCCTCCTGGTCAAAGCAATGTTTGTCAATAGAGTTCATGATCTGATAGTGGAATCAAATTTTTATTGTGTTGTAACATAAAGAAACAGATTGGTACTGGTCTATTAGTTTTATGTTTGCTTCTAGTATGATAGCATTACCTCTTTTTGGGTATGAAAATCGCTGTAAAATTCATGCTATATATAAAGAAATGATAAAAGTTAAATTATTTGATATTTATTTAAGCTATTGTATTAATCAATTTTAACAAGAATAATAAAAAAACCTAGTTTTTTTTAATGTATAATTTTTTTGTATTGTTTTAATGATATAAAAATAATAATTATTAAATGTTATATCATTAAAACAATTATTGTTTGTAATAATTATCTTTTGTAATATTTTAAACGTTAGTGGTATAATTATTTATATTTACACTCTTAAAAATTAAGGTTTTTAATAATTGTGGGTATTTTTCCTTTTAATTTTGCAGAGTGTTATATGAATACGTTTATAAAAACATTTATTATTCGGGAAAAAATATTTGCAATTAATATTTATACAAATAAGCATGACAGAGAATCTCATCTGACGTTATGAAAATCATTTTATTTGTAACTAGTTAAATATAAATATATAGTATCCATGGAAATAAATTTTAAATTAGTATAGTATCCATGGATATAAATTATTAATTTGTATTGTTTAACATTTAAATAAATTTTAGCAATCATCATTCTTTTAAAGTAATATCCACCAGGTTGTTTTAGTGGTACCCAAATTCTCTGATTTTAAATTCAAGTGTTCCAGCATTCAAGCCGAGTACTCCTTCTATTAAAATACAAACTAAATATTGCTGTTGGTTTTGTTTTGTTTTGTTAGGATGACACACAGTTAGGATATCCTATAGATATGATTAGATGAACATTATCCACTAACATACAAATAACATCACATGTTTTAGTGTTTTGGGCGATTTATAATTATTTATTTCTTTGTAGAATATCAAGGTTGTCGTTTAATATTAATACACTTGAAAGTATGGTGACTGAAATTGCGTTCATTTTATATTTGTGAGCATGTGCGCACATGTGTTAAAAGTACCAACAGTTATTGAAAGATTACAATGATATTATAAACTGTAGTGTACAATTCTCATAATTGTGTCATTACTTCGGCTCTAAAACACAAAAGGTACTGTAATAAAAATATAACTGTTTTTCAAAAAAAGATTGTTACATATAAAACAGTAAGACACTAGGTCAAAAACTCTTATAATTTAGAACTCACTTTAAAAAAAATACTTGTTAAATATATTTGACAGATTGTACACAATGTTTCAGGGTTCCATACAAGAAGCAAAAAAAACATTACAAAAATCTTACCCAACTGATTTCATTAATAATGTAATTAACATATTTATTTTTATAAATAATTTTAATGTAAAAATCAAATAATTTATGTAATATTTTTTTTTATTATATTATAATTATTGAAAAAATTATAGGTATAAACTACTTTTTATTAATCTGTCAGGAAATCAGTTGTTAATATTTTTGTTTATTTCAAGAGATTTTAGAAACATCTAATCTGTCATCAAATTTTAGAGGGTTTGCCGAAAATAGAGTGTGATAATTACTATTTTTTATTGTTTTAAAGATATTTAAAAAATTATGTCTAAATTACCTGGATTTTGGAAAGTGAATTACTATTTAATAAGATTTATAAAAATTAGCAAAAAAAAAGATAACATCTAATCTTATTTAACACATATTTAATAAAACTAAAGGAATATAAATATATAGTTTCCATAGAAATAAATTTTTATTTCTAATATAAATTTGTATTGTTGTTTGTAATTTTAAATAAATTTGAACAATTATCATTTTTTAACATTCTAGAATATCCACCTGGTTGGTATAGTCGTAAAAGTTTCTTTCCAAATCAGCTGATTTACAAGTCGACAGTTACAGGGTTCATCCACTAATAAGAGAAGTTTTAAGGTTGGGTTTCAATTAAGTGCAGTTAATATCATCCTCTTTCATCGACATAAGCAATACTTCAATAGATTGCTGAAGGCAGAACAGGTAAAAG
Organism: Lycorma delicatula; assembly: GCF_047948215.1. Taxonomy (NCBI): domain Eukaryota; kingdom Metazoa; phylum Arthropoda; class Insecta; order Hemiptera; family Fulgoridae; genus Lycorma; species Lycorma delicatula. Next base: position 321,235,254 of record NC_134455.1, on the reverse strand, counting down.
TGAGAAAAAAACATTCCAGAATATAGTTATTGAAATTTTAAGTGTCTATAAAATAAACTGTTCAAGTTTTTCAAGATATCAATTAACACTATGATTTATAATTTCCATGCAGTTAATATAGAATTCATATATTTTTTATGGAAAAGGGTTCCTTTGAATTTTATGATTTGTTTTTCCTAATCAGTTTAGTAAATGGTTTCTGCCTTATTATGCAGCTTACTCTGAAAATGTATTAGCACATATGACCACTCGAGGGTCAACTATGATTAATCTTGTGATTACCCTAGAAGAACAGTTGTGGCAATCCTCCCGGTCAAAGCAATGTTTGTCAATAGAGTTCATGATCTGATAGTGGAATCAAATTTTTATTGTGTTGTAATATAAAGAAACAGATTGGTACTGGTCTATAAGTTTTATGTTTGCTTCTAGTATGATAGCATTACCTTTTTTTGGGTATGAAAATCGCTGTAAAATTCATGCTATATATAAAGAAATGATAAAAGTTAAATTATTTGATATTTATTTCAACTATTGTATTAATCAATTTTAACAAGAATAATAAAAAAACCTAGTTTTTTTCAAATGTATAATTTTTTTGTATTGTTTTAATGATATAAAAATAATAATTATTAAATGTTATATCATTAAAACAATTATTGTTTGTAATAATTATCTTTTGTAATATTTTAAACGTTAGTGGTATAATTATTTATATTTACACTCTTAAAAATTAAGGTTTTTAATAATTGTGGGTATTTTTCCTTTTAATTTTGCAGAGTGTTATATGAATACGTTTATAAAAACATTTATTATTCGGGAAAAAATATTTGCAATTAATATTTATACAAATAAGCATGACAGAGAATCTCACCTGACGTTATGAAAATCATTTTATTTGTAACTAGTTAAATATAAATATATAGTATCCATGGAAATAAATTTTAAATTAGTATAGTATCCATGGATATAAATTATTAATTTGTATTGTTTAACATTTAAATAAATTTTAGCAATCATCATTCTTTTAAAGTAATATCCACCAGGTTGTTTTAGTGGTACCCAAATTCTCTGATTTTAAATTCAAGTGTTCCAGCATTCAAGCCGAGTACTCCTTCTATTAAAATACAAACTAAATATTGCTGTTGGTTTTGTTTTGTTTTGTTAGGATGACACACAGTTAGGATATCTTATAGATATGATTAGATGAACATTATCCACTAACATACAAATAACATCACATGTTTTAGTGTTTTGGGCGATTTATAATTATTTATTTCTTTGTAGAATATCAAGGTTGTCGTTTAATATTAATACACTTGAAAGTATGGTGACTGAAATTGCGTTCATTTTATATTTGTGAGCATGTGCGCACATGTGTTAAAAGTACCAACAGTTATTGAAAGATTACAATGATATTATAAACTGTAGTGTACAATTCTCATAATTGTGTCATTACTTCGGCTCAAAAACACAAAAGGTACTGTAATAAAAATATAACTGTTTTTCAAAAATAAGAGAAGTTTTAAGGTTGGGTTTCAATTAAGTGCAGTTAATATCATCCTCTTTCATCGACATAAGCAATACTTCAATGGATTGCTGAAGGCAGAACAGGTAAAAGTGAGAAAAAAACATTCCAGAATATAGTTATTGAAATTTTAAGTGTCTATAAAATAAACTGTTCAAGTTTTTCAAGATACTAATTAACACTATGATTTATAATTTCCATGCAGTTAATAAAGAATTCATATATTTTTTATGGAAAAGGGTTCCTTTGAATTTTATGATTTGTTTTTCCTAATCAGTTTAGTAAATGGTTTCTGCCTTATTATGCAGCTTACTCTGAAAATGTAGCAATGTTTGTCAATAGAGTTCATGATCTGATAGTGGAATCAAATTTTTATTGTGTTGTAACATAAAGAAACAGATTGGTACTGGTCTATTAGTTTTATGTTTGCTTCTAGTATGATAGCATTACCTCTTTTTGGGTATGAAAATCGCTGTAAAATTCATGCTATATATAAAGAAATGATAAAAGTTAAATTATTTGATATTTATTTAAGCTATTGTATTAATCAATTTTAACAAGAATAATAAAAAAACCTAGTTTTTTTTAATGTATAATTTTTTTGTATTGTTTTAATGATATAAAAATAATAATTATTAAATGTTATATCATTAAAACAATTATTGTTTGTAATAATTATCTTTTGTAATATTTTAAACGTTAGTGGTATAATTATTTATATTTACACTCTTAAAAATTAAGGTTTTTAATAATTGTGGGTATTTTTCCTTTTAATTTTGCAGAGTGTTATATGAATACGTTTATAAAAACATTTATTATTCGGGAAAAAATATTTGCAATTAATATTTATACAAATAAGCATGACAGAGAATCTCATCTGACGTTATGAAAATCATTTTATTTGTAACTAGTTAAATATAAATATATAGTATCCATGGAAATAAATTTTAAATTAGTATAGTATCCATGGATATAAATTATTAATTTGTATTGTTTAACATTTAAATAAATTTTAGCAATCATCATTCTTTTAAAGTAATATCCACCAGGTTGTTTTAGTGGTACCCAAATTCTCTGATTTTAAATTCAAGTGTTCCAGCATTCAAGCCGAGTACTCCTTCTATTAAAATACAAACTAAATATTGCTGTTGGTTTTGTTTTGTTTTGTTAGGATGACACACAGTTAGGATATCCTATAGATATGATTAGATGAACATTATCCACTAACATACAAATAACATCACATGTTTTAGTGTTTTGGGCGATTTATAATTATTTATTTCTTTGTAGAATATCAAGGTTGTCGTTTACTATTAATACACTTGAAAGTATGGTGACTGAAATTGCGTTCATTTTATATTTGTGAGCATGTGCGCACATGTGTTAAAAGTACCAACAGTTATTGAAAGATTACAATGATATTATAAACTGTAGTGTACAATTCTCATAATTGTGTCATAACTTCTGCTCAAAAACACAAAAGGTACTGTAATAAAAATATAACTGTTTTTCAAAAAAAGATTGTTACATATAAAACAGTAAGACACTAGGTCAAAAACTCTTATAATTTAGAACTCACTTTAAAAAAAATACTTGTTAAATATATTTGACAGATTGTACACAATGTTTCAGGGTTCCATACAAGAAGCAAAAAAAACATTACAAAAATCTTACCCAACTGATTTTGTAATATTTTTTTTTTATTATATTATAATTATTGAAAAAATTATAGGTATAAACTACTTTAATTAATCTGTCAGGAAATCAGTTGTTAATATTTTTGTTTATTTCAAGAGATTTTAGAAACATCTAATCTGTCATCAAATTTTAGAGGGTTTGCCGAAAATAGAGTGTGATAATTACTATTTTTTATTGTTTTAAAGATATTTAAAAAATTATGTCTAAATTACCTGGATTTTGGAAAGTGAATTACTATTTAATAAGATTTATAAAAATTAGCAAAAAAAAAGATAACATCTAATCTTATTTAACACATATTTAATAAAACTAAAGGAATATAAATATATAGTTTCCATAGAAATAAATTTTTATTTCTAATATAAATTTGTATTGTTGTTTGTAATTTTAAATAAATTTGAACAATTATCATTTTTTAACATTCTAGAATATCCACCTGGTTGGTATAGTGGTAAAAGTTTCTTTCCAAATCAGCTGATTTACAAGTCGACAGTTACAGGGTTCATCCACTAATAAGAGAAGTTTTAAGGTTGGGTTTCAATTAAGTGCAGTTAATATCATCCTCTTTCATCGACATAAGCAATACTTCAATAGATTGCTGAAGGCAGAACAGGTAAAAGTGAGAAAAAAACATTCCAGAATATAGTTATTGAAATTTAAAGTGTCTATAAAATAAACTGTTCAAGTTTTTCAAGATATCAATTAACACTATGATTTATAATTTCCATGCAGTTAATATAGAATTCATATATTTTTTATGGAAAAGGGTTCCTTTGAATTTTATGATTTGTTTTTCCTAATCAGTTTAGTAAATGGTTTCTGCCTTATTATGCAGCTTACTCTGAAAATGTATTAGCACATATGACCACTCGAGGGTCAACTATGATTAATCTTGTGATTACCCTAGAAGAACAGTTGTGGCAATCCTCCCGGTCAAAGCAATGTTTGTCAATAGAGTTCATGATCTGATAGTGGAATCAAATTTTTATTGTGTTGTAATATAAAGAAACAGATTGGTACTGGTCTATAAGTTTTATGTTTGCTTCTAGTATGATGGCATTACCTTTTTTTGGGTATGAAAATCGCTGTAAAATTCATGCTATATATAAAGAAATGATAAAAGTTAAATTATTTGATATTTATTTCAACTATTGTATTAATCAATTTTAACAAGAATAATAAAAAAACCTAGTTTTTTTCAAATGTATAATTTTTTTGTATTGTTTTAATGATATAAAAATAATAATTATTAAATGTTATATCATTAAAACAATTATTGTTTGTAATAATTATCTTTTGTAATATTTTAAACGTTAGTGGTATAATTATTTATATTTACACTCTTAAAAATTAAGGTTTTTAATAATTGTGGGTATTTTTCCTTTTAATTTTGCAGAGTGTTATATGAATACGTTTATAAAAACATTTATTATTCGGGAAAAAATATTTGCAATTAATATTTATACAAATAAGCATGACAGAGAATCTCACCTGACGTTATGAAAATCATTTTATTTGTAACTAGTTAAATATAAATATATAGTATCCATGGAAATAAATTTTAAATTAGTATAGTATCCATGGATATAAATTATTAATTTGTATTGTTTAACATTTAAATAAATTTTAGCAATCATCATTCTTTTAAAGTAATATCCACCAGGTTGTTTTAGTGGTACCCAAATTCTCTGATTTTAAATTCAAGTGTTCCAGCATTCAAGCCGAGTACTCCTTCTATTAAAATACAAACTAAATATTGCTGTTGGTTTTGTTTTGTTTTGTTAGGATGACACACAGTTAGGATATCTTATAGATATGATTAGATGAACATTATCCACTAACATACAAATAACATCACATGTTTTAGTGTTTTGGGCGATTTATAATTATTTATTTCTTTGTAGAATATCAAGGTTGTCGTTTAATATTAATACACTTGAAAGTATGGTGACTGAAATTGCGTTCATTTTATATTTGTGAGCATGTGCGCACATGTGTTAAAAGTACCAACAGTTATTGAAAGATTACAATGATATTATAAACTGTAGTGTACAATTCTCATAATTGTGTCATTACTTCGGCTCAAAAACACAAAAGGTACTGTAATAAAAATATAACTGTTTTTCAAAAATAAGAGAAGTTTTAAGGTTGGGTTTCAATTAAGTGCAGTTAATATCATCCTCTTTCATCGACATAAGCAATACTTCAATGGATTGCTGAAGGCAGAACAGGTAAAAGTGAGAAAAAAACATTCCAGAATATAGTTATTGAAATTTTAAGTGTCTATAAAATAAACTGTTCAAGTTTTTCAAGATACTAATTAACACTATGATTTATAATTTCCATGCAGTTAATAAAGAATTCATATATTTTTTATGGAAAAGGGTTCCTTTGAATTTTATGATTTGTTTTTCCTAATCAGTTTAGTAAATGGTTTCTGCCTTATTATGCAGCTTACTCTGAAAATGTATTAGCACATATGACCACTCGAGGGTCAACTATGATTAATCTTGTGATTACCCTAGAAGAACAGTTGTGGCAATCCTCCCGGTCAAAGCAATGTTTGTCGATAGAGTTCATGATCTGATAGTGGAATCAAATTTTTATTGTGTTGTAACATAAAGAAACAGATTGGTACTGGTCTATTAGTTTTATGTTTGCTTCTAGTATGATAGCATTACCTCTTTTTGGGTATGAAAATCGCTGTAAAATTCATGCTATATATAAAGAAATGATAAAAGTTAAATTATTTGATATTTATTTAAGCTATTGTATTAATCAATTTTAACAAGAATAATAAAAAAACCTAGTTTTTTTTAATGTATAATTTTTTTGTATTGTTTTAATGATATAAAAATAATAATTATTAAATGTTATATCATTAAAACAATTATTGTTTGTAATAATTATCTTTTGTAATATTTTAAACGTTAGTGGTATAATTATTTATTTTTACAATGTTAAAAATTAAGGTTTTTAATAATTGTGGGTATTTTTCCTTTTAATTTTGCAGAGTGTTATATGAATACGTTTATAAAAACATTTATTATTCGGGAAAAAATATTTGCAATTAATATTTATACAAATAAGCATGACAGAGAATCTCATCTGACGTTATGAAAATCATTTTATTTGTAACTAGTTAAATATAAATATATAGTATCCATGGAAATAAATTTTAAATTAGTATAGTATCCATGGATATAAATTATTAATTTGTATTGTGTAACATTTAAATAAATTTTAGCAATCATCATTCTTTTAAAGTAATATCCACCAGGTTGTTTTAGTGGTACCCAAATTCTCTGATTTTAAATTCAAGTGTTCCAGCATTCAAGCCGTACTTCTTCTATTAAAATACAAACTAAATATTGCTGTTGGTTTTGTTTTGTTTTGTTAGGATGACACACAGTTAGGATATCCTATAGATATGATTAGATGAACATTATCCACTAACATACAAATAACATCACATGTTTTAGTGTTTTGGGCAATTTATAATTATTTATCTCTTTGTAGAATATCAAGGTTGTCGTTTAATATTAATACACTTGAAAGTATGGTGACTGAAATTGCGTTCATTTTATATTTGTGAGCATGTGCGCACATGTGTTAAAAGTACCAACAGTTATTGAAAGATTACAATGATATTATAAACTGTAATGTACAATTCTCATAATTGTGTCATTACTTCTGCTCAAAAACACAAAAGTTACTGTAATAAAAATATAACTGTTTTTCAAAAAAAGGATTGTTACATATAAAACAGTAAGACACTAGGTCAAAAACTCTTATAATTTAGAACTCACTTTAAAAAAAATACTTGTTAAATATATTTGACAGATTGTACACAATGTTTCAGGGTTCCATAAGAGAAGCAAAAAATAACATTACAAAAATCTTACCCAACTGATTTCATTAATAATGTAATTAACATATTTATTTTTATAAATAATTTTAATGTAAAAATCAAATAATTTATGTAATATTTTTTTTTATTATATTATAATTATTGAAAAAATTATAGGTATAAACTACTTTAATTAATCTGTCAGGAAATCAGTTGTTAATATTTTTGTTTATTTCAAGAGATTTTAGAAACATCTAATCTGTCATCAAATTTTAGTGGGTTTGCCGAAAATAGAGTGTGATAATTACTATTTTTTATTGTTTTAAAGATATTTAAAAAATTATGTCTAAATTACCTGGATTTTGGAAAGTGAATTACTATTTAATAAGATTTATAAAAATTAGCATTAAAAAAGAAAACATCTAATCTTATTTAACACATATTAAATAAAACTAAAGGAATATAAATATATAGTTTCCATAAAAATAAATTTTTATTTCTAATATAAATTTGTATTGTTGTTTGTAATTTTAAATAAATTTGAACAATTATCATTTTTTAACATTCTAGAATATCCACCTGGTTGGTATAGTGGTAAAAGTTTCTTTCCAAATCAGCTGATTTACAAGTCGACAGTTACAGGGTTCATCCACTAATAAGAGAAGTTTTAAGGTTGGGTTTCAATTAAGTGCAGTTAATATCATCCTCTTTCATCGACATAAGCAATACTTCAATGGATTGCTGAAGGCAGAACAGGTAAAAGTGAGAAAAAAACATTCCAGAATATAGTTATTGAAATTTTAAGTGTCTATAAAATAAACTGTTCAAGTTTTTCAAGATATCAATTAACACTATCTGTCATCAAATTTTAGAGGGTTTGCCGAAAATAGAGTGTGATAATTACTATTTTTTATTGTTTTAAAGATATTTAAAAAATTATGTATAAATTACCTGGATTTTGGAAAGTGAATTACTATTTAATAAGATTTATAAAAATTAGCATTAAAAAAGAAAACATCTAATCTTATTTAAAACATATTAAATAAAACTAAAGGAATATAAATATATAGTTTCCATAAAAATAAATTTTTATTTCTAATATAAATTTGTATTGTTGTTTGTAATTTTAAATAAATTTGAACAATTATCATTTTTTAACATTCTAGAATATCCACCTGGTTGGTATAGTGGTAAAAGTTTCTTTCCAAATCAGCTGATTTACAAGTCGACAGTTACAGGGTTCATCCACTAATAAGAGAAGTTTTAAGGTTGGGTTTCAATTAAGTGCAGTTAATATCATCCTCTTTCATCGACATAAGCAATACTTCAATGGATTGCTGAAGGCAGAACAGGGAAAAGTGAGAAAAAAACATTCCAGAATATAGTTATTGAAATTTTAAGTGTCTATAAAATAAACTGTTCAAGTTTTTCAAGATATAAATTAACACTATGATTTATAATTTCCATGCAGTTAATATAGAATTCATATATTTTTTATGGAAAAGGGTTCCTTTGAATTTTATGATTTGTTTTTCCTAATCAGTTTAGTAAATGGTTTCTGCCTTATTATGCAGCTTACTCTGAAAATGTATTAGCACATATGACCACTCGAGGGTCAACTATGATTAATCTTGTGATTACCCTAGAAGAACAGTTGTGGCAATCCTCCCGGTCAAAGCAATGTTTGTCAATAGAGTTCATGATCTGATAGTGGAATCAAATTTTTATTGTGTTGTAATATAAAGAAACAGATTGGTACTGGTCTATTAGTTTTATGTTTGCTTCTAGTATGATAGCATTACCTTTTTTTGGGTATGAAAATCGCTGTAAAATTCATGCTATATATAAAGAAATGATAAAAGTTAAATTATTTGATATTTATTTCAACTATTGTATTAATCAATTTTAACAAGAGTAATAAAAAAACCTAGTTTTTTCAAATGTATAATTTTTTTGTATTGTTTTAATGATATAAAAATAATAATTATTAAATGTTATATCATTAAAACAATTATTGTTTGTAATAATTATCTTTTGTAATATTTTAAACGTTAGTGGTATAATTATTTATTTTTACAATGTTAAAAATTAAGGTTTTTAATAATTGTGGGTATTTTTCCTTTTAATTTTGCAGAGTGTTATATGAATACGTTTATAAAAACATTTATTATTCGGGAAAAAATATTTGCAATTAATATTTATACAAATAAGCATGACAGAGAATCTCATCTGACGTTATGAAAATCATTTTATTTGTAACTAGTTAAATATAAATATATAGTATCCATGGAAATAAATTTTAAATTAGTATAGTATCCATGGATATAAATTATTAATTTGTATTGTTTAACATTTAAATAAATTTTAGCAATCATCATTCTTTTAAAGTAATATCCACCAGGTTGTTTTAGTGGTACCCAAATTCTCTGATTTTAAATTCAAGTGTTCCAGCATTCAAGCCGAGTACTCCTTCTATTAAAATACAAACTAAAGTTTTGTTTTGTTTTGTTAGGATGACACACAGTTAGGATATCCTATAGATATGATTAGATGAACATTATCCACTAACATACAAATAACATCACATGTTTTAGTGTTTTGGGCAATTTATAATTATTTATCTCTTTGTAGAATATCAAGGTTGTCGTTTAATATTAATACACTTGAAAGTATGGTGACTGAAATTGCGTTCATTTTATATTTGTGAGCATGTGCGCACATGTGTTAAAAGTACCAACAGTTATTGAAAGATTACAATGATATTATAAACTGTAGTGTACAATTCTCATAATTGTGTCATTACTTCGGCTCTAAAACACAAAAGGTACTGTAATAAAAATATAACTGTTTTTCAAAAAAAGATTGTTACATATAAAACAGTAAGACACTAGGTCAAAAACTCTTATAATTTAGAACTCACTTTAAAAAAAATACTTGTTAAATATATTTGACAGATTGTACACAATGTTTCAGGGTTCCATACAAGAAGCAAAAAAAACATTACAAAAATCTTACCCAACTGATTTTGTAATATTTTTTTTTTATTAAATTATAATTATTGAAAAAATTATAGGTATAAACTACTTTAATTAATCTGTCAGGAAATCAGTTGTTAATATTTTTGTTTATTTCAAGAGATTTTAGAAACATCTAATCTGTCATCAAATTTTAGAGGGTTTGCTGAAAATAGAGTGTGATAATTACTATTTTTTATTGTTTTAAAGATATTTAAAAAATTATGTCTAAATTACCTGGATTTTGGAAAGTGAATTACTATTTAATAAGATTTATAAAAATTAGCATTAAAAAAGAAAACATCTAATCTTATTTAACACATATTAAATAAAACTAAAGGAATATAAATATATAGTTTCCATAAAAATAAATTTTTATTTCTAATATAAATTTGTATTGTTGTTTGTAATTTTAAATAAATTTGAACAATTATCATTTTTTAACATTCTAGAATATCCACCTGGTTGGTATAGTGGTAAAAGTTTCTTTCCAAATCAGCTGATTTACAAGTCGACAGTTACAGGGTTCATCCACTAATAAGAGAAGTTTTAAGGTTGGGTTTCAATTAAGTGCAGTTAATATCATCCTCTTTCATCGACATAAGCAATACTTCAATGGATTGCTGAAGGCAGAACAGGTAAAAGTGAGAAAAAAACATTCCAGAATATAGTTATTGAAATTTTAAGTGTCTATAAAATAAACTGTTCAAGTTTTTCAAGATATCAATTAACACTATGATTTATAATTTCCATGCAGTTAATATAGAATTCATATATTTTTTATGGAAAAGGGTTCCTTTGAATTTTATGATTTGTTTTTCCTAATCAGTTTAGTAAATGGTTTCTGCCTTATTATGCAGCTTACTCTGAAAATGTATTAGCACATATGACCACTCGAGGGTCAACTATGATTAATCTTGTGATTACCCTAGAAGAACAGTTGTGGCAATCCTCCCGGTCAAAGCAATGTTTGTCAATAGAGTTCATGATCTGATAGTGGAATCAAATTTTTATTGTGTTGTAATATAAAGAAACAGATTGGTACTGGTCTATAAGTTTTATGTTTGCTTCTAGTATGATAGCATTACCTTTTTTTGGGTATGAAAATCGCTGTAAAATTCATGCTATATATAAAGAAATGATAAAAGTTAAATTATTTGATATTTATTTCAACTATTGTATTAATCAATTTTAACAAGAATAATAAAAAAACCTAGTTTTTTTCAAATGTATAATTTTTTTGTATTGTTTTAATGATATAAAAATAATAATTATTAAATGTTATATCATTAAAACAATTATTGTTTGTAATAATTATCTTTTGTAATATTTTAAACGTTAGTGGTATAATTATTTATATTTACACTCTTAAAAATTAAGGTTTTTAATAATTGTGGGTATTTTTCCTTTTAATTTTGCAGAGTGTTATATGAATACGTTTATAAAAACATTTATTATTCGGGAAAAAATATTTGCAATTAATATTTATACAAATAAGCATGACAGATAATCTCATCTGACGTTATGAAAATCATTTTATTTGTAACTAGTTAAATATAAATATATAGTATCCATGGAAATAAATTTTAAATTAGTATAGTATCCATGGATATAAATTATTAATTTGTATTGTTTAACATTTAAATAAATTTTAGCAATCATCATTCTTTTAAAGTAATATCCACCAGGTTGTTTTAGTGGTACCCAAATTCTCTGATTTTAAATTCAAGTGTTCCAGCTTTCAAGCCGAGCACTCCTTCTATTAAAATACAAACTAAATATTGCTGTTGGTTTTGTTTTGTTTTGTTAGGATGACACACAGTTAGGATATCCTATAGATATGATTAGATGAACATTATCCACTAACATACAAATAACATCACATGTTTTAGTGTTTTGGGCGATTTATAATTATTTATTTCTTTGTAGAATATCAAGGTTGTCGTTTAATATTAATACACTTGAAAGTATGGTGACTGAAATTGCGTTCATTTTATATTTGTGAGCATGTGCGCACATGTGTTAAAAGTACCAACAGTTATTGAAAGATTACAATGATATTATAAACTGTAGTGTACAATTCTCATAATTGTGTCATTACTTCGGCTCAAAAACACAAAAGGTACTGTAATAAAAATATAACTGTTTTTCAAAAATAAGAGAAGTTTTAAGGTTGGGTTTCAATTAAGTGCAGTTAATATCATCCTCTTTCATCGACATAAGCAATACTTCAATGGATTGCTGAAGGCAGAACAGGTAAAAGTGAGAAAAAAACATTCCAGAATATAGTTATTGAAATTTTAAGTGTCTATAAAATAAACTGTTCAAGTTTTTCAAGATACTAATTAACACTATGATTTATAATTTCCATGCAGTTAATAAAGAATTCATATATTTTTTATGGAAAAGGGTTCCTTTGAATTTTATGATTTGTTTTTCCTAATCAGTTTAGTAAATGGTTTCTGCCTTATTATGCAGCTTACTCTGAAAATGTATTAGCACATATGACCACTCGAGGGTCAACTATGATTAATCTTGTGATTACCCTAGAAGAACAGTTGTGGCAATCCTCCCGGTCAAAGCAATGTTTGTCAATAGAGTTCATGATCTGATAGTGGAATCAAATTTTTATTGTGTTGTAACATAAAGAAACAGATTGGTACTGGTCTATTAGTTTTATGTTTGCTTCTAGTATGATAGCATTACCTCTTTTTGGGTATGAAAATCGCTGTAAAATTCATGCTATATATAAAGAAATGATAAAAGTTAAATTATTTGATATTTATTTAAGCTATTGTATTAATCAATTTTAACAAGAATAATAAAAAAACCTAGTTTTTTTTAATGTATAATTTTTTTGTATTGTTTTAATGATATAAAAATAATAATTATTAAATGTTATATCATTAAAACAATTATTGTTTGTAATAATTATCTTTTGTAATATTTTAAACGTTAGTGGTATAATTATTTATTTTTACAATGTTAAAAATTAAGGTTTTTAATAATTGTGGGTATTTTTCCTTTTAATTTTGCAGAGTGTTATATGAATACGTTTATAAAAACATTTATTATTCGGGAAAAAATATTTGCAATTAATATTTATACAAATAAGCATGACAGAGAATCTCATCTGACGTTATGAAAATCATTTTATTTGTAACTAGTTAAATATAAATATATAGTATCCATGGAAATAAATTTTAAATTAGTATAGTATCCATGGATATAAATTATTAATTTGTATTGTGTAACATTTAAATAAATTTTAGCAATCATCATTCTTTTAAAGTAATATCCACCAGGTTGTTTTAGTGGTACCCAAATTCTCTGATTTTAAATTCAAGTGTTCCAGCATTCAAGCCGTACTTCTTCTATTAAAATACAAACTAAATATTGCTGTTGGTTTTGTTTTGTTTTGTTAGGATGACACACAGTTAGGATATCCTATAGATATGATTAGATGAACATTATCCACTAACATACAAATAACATCACATGTTTTAGTGTTTTGGGCAATTTATAATTATTTATCTCTTTGTAGAATATCAAGGTTGTCGTTTAATATTAATACACTTGAAAGTATGGTGACTGAAATTGCGTTCATTTTATATTTGTGAGCATGTGCGCACATGTGTTAAAAGTACCAACAGTTATTGAAAGATTACAATGATATTATAAACTGTAATGTACAATTCTCATAATTGTGTCATTACTTCTGCTCAAAAACACAAAAGTTACTGTAATAAAAATATAACTGTTTTTCAAAAAAAGGATTGTTACATATAAAACAGTAAGACACTAGGTCAAAAACTCTTATAATTTAGAACTCACTTTAAAAAAAATACTTGTTAAATATATTTGACAGATTGTACACAATGTTTCAGGGTTCCATAAGAGAAGCAAAAAATAACATTACAAAAATCTTACCCAACTGATTTCATTAATAATGTAATTAACATATTTATTTTTATAAATAATTTTAATGTAAAAATCAAATAATTTATGTAATATTTTTTTTTATTATATTATAATTATTGAAAAAATTATAGGTATAAACTACTTTAATTAATCTGTCAGGAAATCAGTTGTTAATCTGTCATCAAATTTTAGAGGGTTTGCCGAAAATAGAGTGTGATAATTACTATTTTTTATTGTTTTAAAGATATTTAAAAAATTATGTCTAAATTACCTGGATTTTGGAAAGTGAATTACTATTTAATAAGATTTATAAAAATTAGCATTAAAAAAGAAAACATCTAATCTTATTTAACACATATTAAATAAAACTAAAGGAATATAAATATATAGTTTCCATAAAAATAAATTTTTATTTCTAATATAAATTTGTATTGTTGTTTGTAATTTTAAATAAATTTGAACAATTATCATTTTTTAACATTCTAGAATATCCACCTGGTTGGTATAGTGGTAAAAGTTTCTTTCCAAATCAGCTGATTTACAAGTCGACAGTTACAGGGTTCATCCACTAATAAGAGAAGTTTTAAGGTTGGGTTTCAATTAAGTGCAGTTAATATCATCCTCTTTCATCGACATAAGCAATACTTCAATGGATTGCTGAAGGCAGAACAGGTAAAAGTGAGAAAAAAACATTCCAGAATATAGTTATTGAAATTTTAAGTGTCTATAAAATAAACTGTTCAAGTTTTTCAAGATATCAATTAACACTATGATTTATAATTTCCATGCAGTTAATATAGAATTCATATATTTTTTATGGAAAAGGGTTCCTTTGAATTTTATGATTTGTTTTTCCTAATCAGTTTAGTAAATGGTTTCTGCCTTATTATGCAGCTTACTCTGAAAATGTATTAGCACATATGACCACTCGAGGGTCAACTATGATTAATCTTGTGATTACCCTAGAAGAACAGTTGTGGCAATCCTCCCGGTCAAAGCAATGTTTGTCAATAGAGTTCATGATCTGATAGTGGAATCAAATTTTTATTGTGTTGTAATATAAAGAAACAGATTGGTACTGGTCTATTAGTTTCATGTTTGCTTCTAGTATGATAGCATTACCTTTTTTTGGGTATGAAAATCGCTGTAAAATTCATGCTATATATAAAGAAATGATAAAAGTTAAATTATTTGATATTTATTTCAACTATTGTATTAATCAATTTTAACAAGAGTAATAAAAAAACCTAGTTTTTTTCAAATGTATAATTTTTTTGTATTGTTTTAATGATATAAATATAATAATTATTAAATGTTATATCATTAAAACAATTATTGTTTGTAATAATTATCTTTTGTAATATTTTAAACGTTAGTGGTATAATTATTTATTTTTACAATGTTAAAAATTAAGGTTTTTAATAATTGTGGGTATTTTTCCTTTTAATTTTGCAGAGTGTTGTATGAATACGTTTATAAAAACATTTATTATTCAGGAAAAAATATTTGCAAATTATATTTATACAAATAAGCATGACAGAGAATCTCATCTGACGTTATGAAAATCATTTTATTTGTAACTAGTTAAATATAAATATATAGTATCCATGGAAATAAATTTTAAATTAGTATAGTATCCATGGATATAAATTATTAATTTGTATTGTTTAACATTTAAATAAATTTTAGCAATCATCATTCTTTTAAAGTAATATCCACCAGGTTGTTTTAGTGGTACCCAAATTCTCTGATTTTAAATTCAAGTGTTCCAGCATTCAAGCCGAGTACTCCTTCTATTAAAATACAAACTAAATATTGCTGTTGGTTTTGTTTTGTTTTGTTAGGATGACACACAGTTAGGATATCCTATAGATATGATTAGATGAACATTATCCACTAACATACAAATAACATCACATGTTTTAGTGTTTTGGGCGATTTATAATTATTTATTTCTTTGTAGAATATCAAGGTTGTCGTTTAATATTAATACACTTGAAAGTATGGTGACTGAAATTGCGTTCATTTTATATTTGTGAGCATGTGCGCACATGTGTTAAAAGTACCAACAGTTATTGAAAGATTACAATGATATTATAAACTGTAGTGTACAATTCTCATAATTGTGTCATTACTTCTGCTCAAAAACACAAATGTTACTGTAATAAAAATATAACTGTTTTTCAAAAAAAGGATTGTTACATATAAAACAGTAAGACACTAGGTCAAAAACTCTTATAATTTAGAACTCACTTTAAAAAAAATACTTGTTAAATATATTTGACAGATTGTACACAATGTTTCAGGGTTCCATAAGAGAAGCAAAAAATAACATTACAAAAATCTTACCCAACTGATTTCATTAATAATGTAATTAACATATTTATTTTTATAAATAATTTTAATGTAAAAATCAAATAATTTATGTAATATTTTTTTTTATTATATTATAATTATTGAAAAAATTATAGGTATAAACTACTTTAATTAATCTGTCAGGAAATCAGTTGTTAATCTGTCATCAAATTTTAGAGGGTTTGCCGAAAATAGAGTGTGATAATTACTATTTTTTATTGTTTTAAAGATATTTAAAAAATTATGTCTAAATTACCTGGATTTTGGAAAGTGAATTACTATTTAATAAGATTTATAAAAATTAGCATTAAAAAAGAAAACATCTAATCTTATTTAACACATATTAAATAAAACTAAAGGAATATAAATATATAGTTTCCATAAAAATAAATTTTTATTTCTAATATAAATTTGTATTGTTGTTTGTAATTTTAAATAAATTTGAACAATTATCATTTTTTAACATTCTAGAATATCCACCTGGTTGGTATAGTGGTAAAAGTTTCTTTCCAAATCAGCTGATTTACAAGTCGACAGTTACAGGGTTCATCCACTAATAAGAGAAGTTTTAAGGTTGGGTTTCAATTAAGTGCAGTTAATATCATCCTCTTTCATCGACATAAGCAATACTTCAATGGATTGCTGAAGGCAGAACAGGTAAAAGTGAGAAAAAAACATTCCAGAATATAGTTATTGAAATTTTAAGTGTCTATAAAATAAACTGTTCAAGTTTTTCAAGATATCAATTAACACTATGATTTATAATTTCCATGCAGTTAATATAGAATTCATATATTTTTTATGGAAAAGGGTTCCTTTGAATTTTATGATTTGTTTTTCCTAATCAGTTTAGTAAATGGTTTCTGCCTTATTATGCAGCTTACTCTGAAAATGTATTAGCACATATGACCACTCGAGGGTCAACTATGATTAATCTTGTGATTACCCTAGAAGAACAGTTGTGGCAATCCTCCCGGTCAAAGCAATGTTTGTCAATAGAGTTCATGATCTGATAGTGGAATCAAATTTTTATTGTGTTGTAATATAAAGAAACAGATTGGTACTGGTCTATTAGTTTTATGTTTGCTTCTAGTATGATAGCATTACCTTTTTTTGGGTATGAAAATCGCTGTAAAATTCATGCTATATATAAAGAAATGATAAAAGTTAAATTATTTGATATTTATTTCAACTATTGTATTAATCAATTTTAACAAGAGTAATAAAAAAACCTAGTTTTTTTCAAATGTATAACTTTTTTGTATTGTTTTAATGATATAAATATAATAATTATTAAATGTTATATCATTAAAACAATTATTGTTTGTAATAATTATCTTTTGTAATATTTTAAACGTTAGTGGTATAATTATTTATTTTTACAATGTTAAAAATTAAGGTTTTTAATAATTGTGGGTATTTTTCCTTTTAATTTTGCAGAGTGTTGTATGAATACGTTTATAAAAACATTTATTATTCGGGAAAAAATATTTGCAATTAATATTTATACAAATAAGCATGACAGAGAATCTCATCTGACGTTATGAAAATCATTTTATTTGTAACTAGTTAAATATAAATATATAGTATCCATGGAAATAAATTTTAAATTAGTATAGTATCCATGGATATAAATTATTAATTTGTATTGTTTAACATTTAAATAAATTTTAGCAATCATCATTCTTTTAAAGTAATATCCACCAGGTTGTTTTAGTGGTACCCAAATTCTCTGATTTTAAATTCAAGTGTTCCAGCATTCAAGCCGAGTACTCCTTCTATTAAAATACAAACTAAATATTGCTGTTGGTTTTGTTTTGTTTTGTTAGGATGACACACAGTTAGGATATCCTATAGATATGATTAGATGAACATTATCCACTAACATACAAATAACATCACATGTTTTAGTGTTTTGGGCAATTTATAATTATTTATCTCTTTGTAGAATATCAAGGTTGTCGTTTAATATTAATACACTTGAAAGTATGGTGACTGAAATTGCGTTCATTTTATATTTGTGAGCATGTGC
Source organism: Lycorma delicatula (assembly GCF_047948215.1). Classification (NCBI taxonomy): domain Eukaryota; kingdom Metazoa; phylum Arthropoda; class Insecta; order Hemiptera; family Fulgoridae; genus Lycorma; species Lycorma delicatula. The sequence goes on along the minus strand of NC_134455.1, from coordinate 321,216,859 downwards.
GCACATGTGTTAAAAGTACCAACAGTTATTGAAAGATTACAATGATATTATAAACTGTAGTGTACAATTCTCATAATTGTGTCATTACTTCTGCTCAAAAACACAAAAGTTACTGTAATAAAAATATAACTGTTTTTCAAAAATAAGAGAAGTTTTAAGGTTGGGTTTCAATAAGGTGCAGTTAATATCATCCTCTTTCATCGACATAAGCAATACTTCAATGGATTGCTGAAGGCAGAACAGGTAAAAGTGAGAAAAAAACATTCCAGAATATAGTTATTGAAATTTTAAGTGTCTATAAAATAAACTGTTCAAGTTTTTCAAGATATCAATTAACACTATGATTTATAATTTCCATGCAGTTAATAAAGAATTCATATATTTTTTATGGAAAAGGGTTCCTTTGAATTTTATGATTTGTTTTTCCTAATCAGTTTAGTAAATGGTTTCTGCCTTATTATGCAGCTTACTCTGAAAATGTATTAGCACATATGACCACTCGAGGGTCAACTATGATTAATCTTGTGATTACCCTAGAAGAACAGTTGTGGCAATCCTCCCGGTCAAAGCAATGTTTGTCAATAGAGTTCATGATCTGATAGTGGAATCAAATTTTTATTGTGTTGTAATATAAAGAAACAGATTGGTACTGGTCTATTAGTTTTATGTTTGCTTCTAGTATGATAGCATTACCTTTTTTTGGGTATGAAAATCGCTGTAAAATTCATGCTATATATAAAGAAATGATAAAAGTTAAATTATTTGATATTTATTTCAACTATTGTATTAATCAATTTTAACAAGAGTAAAAAAAAAACCTAGTTTTTTTCAAATGTATAATTTTTTTGTATTGTTTTAATGATATAAAAATAATAATTATTAAATGTTATATCATTAAAACAATTATTGTTTGTAATAATTATCTTTGGTAATATTTTAAACGTTAGTGGTATAATTATTTATTTTTACAATGTTAAAAATTAAGGTTTTTAATAATTGTGGGTATTTTTCCTTTTAATTTTGCAGAGTGTTATATGAATACGTTTATAAAAACATTTATTTAGTATCCATGGATATAAATTATTAATTTGTTTTGTTTAACATTTAAATAAATTTTAGCAATCATCATTCTTTTAAAGTAATATCCACCAGGTTGTTTTAGTGGTACCCAAATTCTCTGATTTTAAACTCAAGTGTTCCAGCATTCAAGCCGAGTACTCCTTCTATTAAAATACAAACTAAATATTGCTGTTGGTTTTGTTTTGTTTTGTTAGGATGACACACAGTTAGGATATCCTATAGATATGATTAGATGAACATTATCCACTAACATACAAATAACATCACATGTTTTAGTGTTTTGGGCAATTTATAATTATTTATCTCTTTGTAGAATATCAAGGTTGTCGTTTAATATTAATACACTTGAAAGTATGGTGACTGAAATTGCGTTCATTTTATATTTGTGAGCATGTGCGCACATGTGTTAAAAGTACCAACAGTTATTGAAAGATTACAATGATATTATAAACTGTAGTGTACAATTCTCATAATTGTGTCATTACTTCTGCTCAAAAACACAAAAGTTACTGTAATAAAAATATAACTGTTTTTCAAAAAAAGGATTGTTACATATAAAACAGTAAGACACTAGGTCAAAAACTCTTATAATTTAGAACTCACTTTAAAAAAAATACTTGTTAAATATATTTGACAGATTGTACACAATGTTTCAGGGTTCCATAAGAGAAGCAAAAAATAACATTACAAAAATCTTACCCAACTGATTTCATTAATAATGTAATTAACATATTTATTTTTATAAATAATTTTAATGTAAAAATCAAATAATTTATGTAATATTTTTTTTTATTATATTATAATTATTGAAAAAATTATAGGTATAAACTACTTTTAATTAATCTGTCAGGAAATCAGTTGTTAATATTTTTGTTTATTTCAAGAGATTTTAGAAACATCTAATCTGTCATCAAATTTTAGAGGGTTTGCCGAAAATAGAGTGTGATAATTACTATTTTTTATTGTTTTAAAGATATTTAAAAAATTATGTCTAAATTACCTGGATTTTGGAAAGTGAATTACTATTTAATAAGATTTATAAAAATTAGCAAAAAAAAAGATAACATCTAATCTTATTTAACACATATTTAATAAAACTAAAGGAATATAAATATATAGTTTCCATAGAAATAAATTTTTATTTCTAATATAAATTTGTATTGTTGTTTGTAATTTTAAATAAATTTGAACAATTATCATTTTTTAACATTCTAGAATATCCACCTGGTTGGTATAGTGGTAAAAGTTTCTTTCCAAATCAGCTGATTTACAAGTCGACAGTTACAGGGTTCATCCACTAATAAGAGAAGTTTTAAGGTTGGGTTTCAATTAAGTGCAGTTAATATCATCCTCTTTCATCGACATAAACAATACTTCAATAGATTGCTGAAGGCAGAACAGGTAAAAGTGAGAAAAAAACATTCCAGAATATAGTTATTGAAATTTTAAGTGTCTATAAAATAAACTGTTCAAGTTTTTCAAGATATCAATTAACACTATGATTTATAATTTCCATGCAGTTAATATAGAATTCATATATTTTTTATGGAAAAGGGTTCCTTTGAATTTTATGATTTGTTTTTCCTAATCAGTTTAGTAAATGGTTTCTGCCTTATTATGCAGCTTACTCTGAAAATGTATTAGCACATATGACCACTCGAGGGTCAACTATGATTAATCTTGTGATTACCCTAGAAGAACAGTTGTGGCAATCCTCCCGGTCAAAGCAATGTTTGTCAATAGAGTTCATGATCTGATAGTGGAATCAAATTTTTATTGTGTTGTAATATAAAGAAACAGATTGGTACTGGTCTATAAGTTTTATGTTTGCTTCTAGTATGATAGCATTACCTTTTTTTGGGTATGAAAATCGCTGTAAAATTCATGCTATATATAAAGAAATGATAAAAGTTAAATTATTTGATATTTATTTCAACTATTGTATTAATCAATTTTAACAAGAGTAATAAAAAAACCTAGTTTTTTTCAAATGTATAATTTTTTTGTATTGTTTTAATGATATAAAAATAATAATTATTAAATGTTATATCATTAAAACAATTATTGTTTGTAATAATTATCTTTTGTAATATTTTAAACGTTAGTGGTATAATTATTTATTTTTACAATGTTAAAAATTAAGGTTTTTAATAATTGTGGGTATTTTTCCTTTTAATTTTGCAGAGTGTTATATGAATACGTTTATAAAAACATTTATTATTCGGGAAAAAATATTTGCAATTAATATTTATACAAATAAGCATGACAGAGAATCTCATCTGACGTTATGAAAATCATTTTATTTGTAACTAGTTAAATATAAATATATAGTATCCATGGAAATAAATTTTAAATTAGTATAGTATCCATGGATATAAATTATTAATTTGTATTGTTTAACATTTAAATAAATTTTAGCAATCATCATTCTTTTAAAGTAATATCCACCAGGTTGTTTTAGTGGTACCGAAATTCTCTGATTTTAAATTCAAGTGTTCCAGCATTCAAGCCGAGTACTCCTTCTATTAAAATACAAACTAAATATTGCTGTTGGTTTTGTTTTGTTTTGTTTTGTTAGGATGACACACAGTTAGGATATCCTATAGATATGATTAGATGAACATTATCCACTAACATACAAATAACATCACATGTTTTAGTGTTTTGGGCAATTTATAATTATTTATCTCTTTGTAGAATATCAAGGTTGTCGTTTAATATTAATACACTTGAAAGTATGGTGACTGAAATTGCGTTCATTTTATATTTGTGAGCATGTGCGCACATGTGTTATAAGTACCAACAGTTATTGAAAGATTACAATGATATTATAAACTGTAGTGTACAATTCTCATAATTGTGTCATTACTTCTGCTCAAAAACACAAAAGTTACTGTAATAAAAATATAACTGTTTTTCAAAAATAAGAGAAGTTTTAAGGTTGGGTTTCAATAAGGTGCAGTTAATATCATCCTCTTTCATCGACATAAGCAATACTTCAATGGATTGCTGAAGGCAGAACAGGTAAAAGTGAGAAAAAAACATTCCAGAATATAGTTATTGAAATTTTAAGTGTCTATAAAATAAACTGTTCAAGTTTTTCAAGATATCAATTAACACTATGATTTATAATTTCCATGCAGTTAATAAAGAATTCATATATTTTTTATGGAAAAGGGTTCCTTTGAATTTTATGATTTGTTTTTCCTAATCAGTTTAGTAAATTGTTTCTGCCTTATTATGCAGCTTACTCTGAAAATGTATTAGCACATATGACCACTCGAGGGTCAACTATGATTAATCTTGTGATTACCCTAGAAGAACAGTTGTGGCAATCCTCCCGGTCAAAGCAATGTTTGTCAATAGATTTCATGATCTGATAGTGGAATCAAATTTTTATTGTGTTGTAATATAAAGAAACAGATTGGTACTGGTCTATTAGTTTTATGTTTGCTTCTAGTATGATAGCATTACCTTTTTTTGGGTATGAAAATCGCTGTAAAATTCATGCTATATATAAAGAAATGATAAAAGTTAAATTATTTGATATTTATTTCAACTATTGTATTAATCAATTTTAACAAGAGTAATAAAAAAACCTAGTTTTTTTCAAATGTATAATTTTTTTGTATTGTTTTAATGATATAAAAATAATAATTATTAAATGTTATATCATTAAAACAATTATTGTTTGTAATAATTATCTTTTGTAATATTTTAAACGTTAGTGGTATAATTATTTATTTTTACAATGTTAAAAATTAAGGTTTTTAATAATTGTGGGTATTTTTCCTTTTAATTTTGCAGAGTGTTATATGAATATGTTTATAAAAACATTTATTATTCGGGAAAAAATATTTGCAATTAATATTTTTGCAGAGTGTTATATGAATACGTTTATAAAAACATTTATTATTCGGGAAAATATATTTGCAATTAATATTTATACAAATAAGCATGACAGAGAATCTCAGCTGACGTTATGAAAATCATTTTATTTGTAACTAGTTAAATATAAATATATAGTATCCATGGAAATAAATTTTAAATTAGTATAGTATCCATGGATATAAATTATTAATTTGTTTTGTTTAACATTTAAATAAATTTTAGCAATCATCATTCTTTTAAAGTAATATCCACCAGGTTGTTTTAGTGGTACCCAAATTCTCTGATTTTAAACTCAAGTGTTCCAGCATTCAAGCCGAGTACTCCTTCTATTAAAATACAAACTAAATATTGCTGTTGGTTTTGTTTTGTTTTGTTAGGATGACACACAGTTAGGATATCCTATAGATATGATTAGATGAACATTATCCACTAACATACAAATAACATCACATGTTTTAGTGTTTTGGGCAATTTATAATTATTTATCTCTTTGTAGAATATCAAGGTTGTCGTTTAATATTAATACACTTGAAAGTATGGTGACTGAAATTGCGTTCATTTTATATTTGTGAGCATGTGCGCACATGTGTTAAAAGTACCAACAGTTATTGAAAGATTACAATGATATTATAAACTGTAGTGTACAATTCTCATAATTGTGTCATTACTTCTGCTCAAAAACACAAAAGTTACTGTAATAAAAATATAACTGTTTTTCAAAAATAAGAGAAGTTTTAAGGTTGGGTTTCAATAAGGTGCAGTTAATATCATCCTCTTTCATCGACATAAGCAATACTTCAATGGATTGCTGAAGGCAGAACAGGTAAAAGTGAGAAAAAAACATTCCAGAATATAGTTATTGAAATTTTAAGTGTCTATAAAATAAACTGTTCAAGTTTTTCAAGATATCAATTAACACTATGATTTATAATTTCCATGCAGTTAATAAAGAATTCATATATTTTTTATGGAAAAGGGTTCCTTTGAATTTTATGATTTGTTTTTCCTAATCAGTTTAGTAAATTGTTTCTGCCTTATTATGCAGCTTACTCTGAAAATGTATTAGCACATATGACCACTCGAGGGTCAACTATGATTAATCTTGTGATTACCCTAGAAGAACAGTTGTGGCAATCCTCCCGGTCAAAGCAATGTTTGTCAATAGATTTCATGATCTGATAGTGGAATCAAATTTTTATTGTGTTGTAATATAAAGAAACAGATTGGTACTGGTCTATTAGTTTTATGTTTGCTTCTAGTATGATAGCATTACCTTTTTTTGGGTATGAAAATCGCTGTAAAATTCATGCTATATATAAAGAAATGATAAAAGTTAAATTATTTGATATTTATTTCAACTATTGTATTAATCAATTTTAACAAGAGTAATAAAAAAACCTAGTTTTTTTCAAATGTATAATTTTTTTGTATTGTTTTAATGATATAAAAATAATAATTATTAAATGTTATATCATTAAAACAATTATTGTTTGTAATAATTATCTTTTGTAATATTTTAAACGTTAGTGGTATAATTATTTATTTTTACAATGTTAAAAATTAAGGTTTTTAATAATTGTGGGTATTTTTCCTTTTAATTTTGCAGAGTGTTATATGAATACGTTTATAAAAACATTTATTATTCGGGAAAAAATATTTGCAATTAATATTTTTGCAGAGTGTTATATGAATACGTTTATAAAAACATTTATTATTCGGGAAAATATATTTGCAATTAATATTTATACAAATAAGCATGACAGAGAATCTCAGCTGACGTTATGAAAATCATTTTATTTGTAACTAGTTAAATATAAATATATAGTATCCATGGAAATAAATTTTAAATTAGTATAGTATCCATGGATATAAATTATTAATTTGTTTTGTTTAACATTTAAATAAATTTTAGCAATCATCATTCTTTTAAAGTAATATCCACCAGGTTGTTTTAGTGGTACCCAAATTCTCTGATTTTAAACTCAAGTGTTCCAGCATTCAAGCCGAGTACTCCTTCTATTAAAATACAAACTAAATATTGCTGTTGGTTTTGTTTTGTTTTGTTAGGATGACACACAGTTAGGATATCCTATAGATATGATTAGATGAACATTATCCACTAACATACAAATAACATCACATGTTTTAGTGTTTTGGGCAATTTATAATTATTTATCTCTTTGTAGAATATCAAGGTTGTCGTTTAATATTAATACACTTGAAAGTATGGTGACTGAAATTGCGTTCATTTTATATTTGTGAGCATGTGCTTACATGTGTTAAAAGTACCAACAGTTATTGAAAGATTACAATGATATTATAAACTGTAGTGTACAATTCTCATAATTGTGTCATTACTTCTGCTCAAAAACACAAATGTTACTGTAATAAAAATATAACTGTTTTTCAAAAAAAGGATTGTTACATATAAAACAGTAAGACACTAGGTCAAAAACTCTTATAATTTAGAACTCACTTTAAAAAAAATACTTGTTAAATATATTTGACAGATTGTACACAATGTTTCAGGGTTCCATAAGAGAAGCAAAAAATAACATTACAAAAATCTTACCCAACTGATTTCATTAATAATGTAATTAACATATTTATTTTTATAAATAATTTTAATGTAAAAATCAAATAATTTATGTAATATTTTTTTTTATTATATTATAATTATTGAAAAAATTATAGGTATAAACTACTTTAATTAATCTGTCAGGAAATCAGTTGTTAATCTGTCATCAAATTTTAGAGGGTTTGCCGAAAATAGAGTGTGATAATTACTATTTTTTATTGTTTTAAAGATATTTAAAAAATTATGTCTAAATTACCTGGATTTTGGAAAGTGAATTACTATTTAATAAGATTTATAAAAATTAGCATTAAAAAAGAAAACATCTAATCTTATTTAACACATATTAAATAAAACTAAAGGAATATAAATATATAGTTTCCATAAAAATAAATTTTTATTTCTAATATAAATTTGTATTGTTGTTTGTAATTTTAAATAAATTTGAACAATTATCATTTTTTAACATTCTAGAATATCCACCTGGTTGGTATAGTGGTAAAAGTTTCTTTCCAAATCAGCTGATTTACAAGTCGACAGTTACAGGGTTCATCCACTAATAAGAGAAGTTTTAAGGTTGGGTTTCAATTAAGTGCAGTTAATATCATCCTCTTTCATCGACATAAGCAATACTTCAATGGATTGCTGAAGGCAGAACAGGTAAAAGTGAGAAAAAAACATTCCAGAATATAGTTATTGAAATTTTAAGTGTCTATAAAATAAACTGTTCAAGTTTTTCAAGATATCAATTAACACTATGATTTATAATTTCCATGCAGTTAATATAGAATTCATATATTTTTTATGGAAAAGGGTTCCTTTGAATTTTATGATTTGTTTTTCCTAATCAGTTTAGTAAATGGTTTCTGCCTTATTATGCAGCTTACTCTGAAAATGTATTAGCACATATGACCACTCGAGGGTCAACTATGATTAATCTTGTGATTACCCTAGAAGAACAGTTGTGGCAATCCTCCCGGTCAAAGCAATGTTTGTCAATAGAGTTCATGATCTGATAGTGGAATCAAATTTTTATTGTGTTGTAATATAAAGAAACAGATTGGTACTGGTCTATTAGTTTTATGTTTGCTTCTAGTATGATAGCATTACCTTTTTTTGGGTATGAAAATCGCTGTAAAATTCATGCTATATATAAAGAAATGATAAAAGTTAAATTATTTGATATTTATTTCAACTATTGTATTAATCAATTTTAACAAGAGTAATAAAAAAACCTAGTTTTTTTCAAATGTATAACTTTTTTGTATTGTTTTAATGATATAAATATAATAATTATTAAATGTTATATCATTAAAACAATTATTGTTTGTAATAATTATCTTTTGTAATATTTTAAACGTTAGTGGTATAATTATTTATTTTTACAATGTTAAAAATTAAGGTTTTTAATAATTGTGGGTATTTTTCCTTTTAATTTTGCAGAGTGTTGTATGAATACGTTTATAAAAACATTTATTATTCGGGAAAAAATATTTGCAATTAATATTTATACAAATAAGCATGACAGAGAATCTCATCTGACGTTATGAAAATCATTTTATTTGTAACTAGTTAAATATAAATATATAGTATCCATGGAAATAAATTTTAAATTAGTATAGTATCCATGGATATAAATTATTAATTTGTATTGTTTAACATTTAAATAAATTTTAGCAATCATCATTCTTTTAAAGTAATATCCACCAGGTTGTTTTAGTGGTACCCAAATTCTCTGATTTTAAATTCAAGTGTTCCAGCATTCAAGCCGAGTACTCCTTCTATTAAAATACAAACTAAATATTGCTGTTGGTTTTGTTTTGTTTTGTTAGGATGACACACAGTTAGGATATCCTATAGATATGATTAGATGAACATTATCCACTAACATACAAATAACATCACATGTTTTAGTGTTTTGGGCAATTTATAATTATTTATCTCTTTGTAGAATATCAAGGTTGTCGTTTAATATTAATACACTTGAAAGTATGGTGACTGAAATTGCGTTCATTTTATATTTGTGAGCATGTGCGCACATGTGTTAAAAGTACCAACAGTTATTGAAAGATTACAATGATATTATAAACTGTAGTGTACAATTCTCATAATTGTGTCATTACTTCTGCTCAAAAACACAAAAGTTACTGTAATAAAAATATAACTGTTTTTCAAAAATAAGAGAAGTTTTAAGGTTGGGTTTCAATAAGGTGCAGTTAATATCATCCTCTTTCATCGACATAAGCAATACTTCAATGGATTGCTGAAGGCAGAACAGGTAAAAGTGAGAAAAAAACATTCCAGAATATAGTTATTGAAATTTTAAGTGTCTATAAAATAAACTGTTCAAGTTTTTCAAGATATCAATTAACACTATGATTTATAATTTCCATGCAGTTAATAAAGAATTCATATATTTTTTATGGAAAAGGGTTCCTTTGAATTTTATGATTTGTTTTTCCTAATCAGTTTAGTAAATGGTTTCTGCCTTATTATGCAGCTTACTCTGAAAATGTATTAGCACATATGACCACTCGAGGGTCAACTATGATTAATCTTGTGATTACCCTAGAAGAACAGTTGTGGCAATCCTCCCGGTCAAAGCAATGTTTGTCAATAGAGTTCATGATCTGATAGTGGAATCAAATTTTTATTGTGTTGTAATATAAAGAAACAGATTGGTACTGGTCTATTAGTTTTATGTTTGCTTCTAGTATGATAGCATTACCTTTTTTTGGGTATGAAAATCGCTGTAAAATTCATGCTATATATAAAGAAATGATAAAAGTTAAATTATTTGATATTTATTTCAACTATTGTATTAATCAATTTTAACAAGAGTAAAAAAAAAACCTAGTTTTTTTCAAATGTATAATTTTTTTGTATTGTTTTAATGATATAAAAATAATAATTATTAAATGTTATATCATTAAAACAATTATTGTTTGTAATAATTATCTTTTGTAATATTTTAAACGTTAGTGGTATAATTATTTATTTTTACAATGTTAAAAATTAAGGTTTTTAATAATTGTGGGTATTTTTCCTTTTAATTTTGCAGAGTGTTATATGAATACGTTTATAAAAACATTTATTTAGTATCCATGGATATAAATTATTAATTTGTTTTGTTTAACATTTAAATAAATTTTAGCAATCATCATTCTTTTAAAGTAATATCCACCAGGTTGTTTTAGTGGTACCCAAATTCTCTGATTTTAAACTCAAGTGTTCCAGCATTCAAGCCGAGTACTCCTTCTATTAAAATACAAACTAAATATTGCTGTTGGTTTTGTTTTGTTTTGTTAGGATGACACACAGTTAGGATATCCTATAGATATGATTAGATGAACATTATCCACTAACATACAAATAACATCACATGTTTTAGTGTTTTGGGCAATTTATAATTATTTATCTCTTTGTAGAATATCAAGGTTGTCGTTTAATATTAATACACTTGAAAGTATGGTGACTGAAATTGCGTTCATTTTATATTTGTGAGCATGTGCGCACATGTGTTAAAAGTACCAACAGTTATTGAAAGATTACAATGATATTATAAACTGTAGTGTACAATTCTCATAATTGTGTCATTACTTCTGCTCAAAAACACAAAAGTTACTGTAATAAAAATATAACTGTTTTTCAAAAAAAGGATTGTTACATATAAAACAGTAAGACACTAGGTCAAAAACTCTTATAATTTAGAACTCACTTTAAAAAAAATACTTGTTAAATATATTTGACAGATTGTACACAATGTTTCAGGGTTCCATAAGAGAAGCAAAAAATAACATTACAAAAATCTTACCCAACTGATTTCATTAATAATGTAATTAACATATTTATTTTTATAAATAATTTTAATGTAAAAATCAAATAATTTATGTAATATTTTTTTTTATTATATTATAATTATTGAAAAAATTATAGGTATAAACTACTTTTAATTAATCTGTCAGGAAATCAGTTGTTAATATTTTTGTTTATTTCAAGAGATTTTAGAAACATCTAATCTGTCATCAAATTTTAGAGGGTTTGCCGAAAATAGAGTGTGATAATTACTATTTTTTATTGTTTTAAAGATATTTAAAAAATTATGTCTAAATTACCTGGATTTTGGAAAGTGAATTACTATTTAATAAGATTTATAAAAATTAGCAAAAAAAAAGATAACATCTAATCTTATTTAACACATATTTAATAAAACTAAAGGAATATAAATATATAGTTTCCATAGAAATAAATTTTTATTTCTAATATAAATTTGTATTGTTGTTTGTAATTTTAAATAAATTTGAACAATTATCATTTTTTAACATTCTAGAATATCCACCTGGTTGGTATAGTGGTAAAAGTTTCTTTCCAAATCAGCTGATTTACAAGTCGACAGTTACAGGGTTCATCCACTAATAAGAGAAGTTTTAAGGTTGGGTTTCAATTAAGTGCAGTTAATATCATCCTCTTTCATCGACATAAACAATACTTCAATAGATTGCTGAAGGCAGAACAGGTAAAAGTGAGAAAAAAACATTCCAGAATATAGTTATTGAAATTTTAAGTGTCTATAAAATAAACTGTTCAAGTTTTTCAAGATATCAATTAACACTATGATTTATAATTTCCATGCAGTTAATATAGAATTCATATATTTTTTATGGAAAAGGGTTCCTTTGAATTTTATGATTTGTTTTTCCTAATCAGTTTAGTAAATGGTTTCTGCCTTATTATGCAGCTTACTCTGAAAATGTATTAGCACATATGACCACTCGAGGGTCAACTATGATTAATCTTGTGATTACCCTAGAAGAACAGTTGTGGCAATCCTCCCGGTCAAAGCAATGTTTGTCAATAGAGTTCATGATCTGATAGTGGAATCAAATTTTTATTGTGTTGTAATATAAAGAAACAGATTGGTACTGGTCTATAAGTTTTATGTTTGCTTCTAGTATGATAGCATTACCTTTTTTTGGGTATGAAAATCGCTGTAAAATTCATGCTATATATAAAGAAATGATAAAAGTTAAATTATTTGATATTTATTTCAACTATTGTATTAATCAATTTTAACAAGAGTAATAAAAAAACCTAGTTTTTTTCAAATGTATAATTTTTTTGTATTGTTTTAATGATATAAAAATAATAATTATTAAATGTTATATCATTAAAACAATTATTGTTTGTAATAATTATCTTTTGTAATATTTTAAACGTTAGTGGTATAATTATTTATTTTTACAATGTTAAAAATTAAGGTTTTTAATAATTGTGGGTATTTTTCCTTTTAATTTTGCAGAGTGTTATATGAATACGTTTATAAAAACATTTATTATTCGGGAAAAAATATTTGCAATTAATATTTATACAAATAAGCATGACAGAGAATCTCATCTGACGTTATGAAAATCATTTTATTTGTAACTAGTTAAATATAAATATATAGTATCCATGGAAATAAATTTTAAATTAGTATAGTATCCATGGATATAAATTATTAATTTGTATTGTTTAACATTTAAATAAATTTTAGCAATCATCATTCTTTTAAAGTAATATCCACCAGGTTGTTTTAGTGGTACCGAAATTCTCTGATTTTAAATTCAAGTGTTCCAGCATTCAAGCCGAGTACTCCTTCTATTAAAATACAAACTAAATATTGCTGTTGGTTTTGTTTTGTTTTGTTTTGTTAGGATGACACACAGTTAGGATATCCTATAGATATGATTAGATGAACATTATCCACTAACATACAAATAACATCACATGTTTTAGTGTTTTGGGCAATTTATAATTATTTATCTCTTTGTAGAATATCAAGGTTGTCGTTTAATATTAATACACTTGAAAGTATGGTGACTGAAATTGCGTTCATTTTATATTTGTGAGCATGTGCGCACATGTGTTATAAGTACCAACAGTTATTGAAAGATTACAATGATATTATAAACTGTAGTGTACAATTCTCATAATTGTGTCATTACTTCTGCTCAAAAACACAAAAGTTACTGTAATAAAAATATAACTGTTTTTCAAAAATAAGAGAAGTTTTAAGGTTGGGTTTCAATAAGGTGCAGTTAATATCATCCTCTTTCATCGACATAAGCAATACTTCAATGGATTGCTGAAGGCAGAACAGGTAAAAGTGAGAAAAAAACATTCCAGAATATAGTTATTGAAATTTTAAGTGTCTATAAAATAAACTGTTCAAGTTTTTCAAGATATCAATTAACACTATGATTTATAATTTCCATGCAGTTAATAAAGAATTCATATATTTTTTATGGAAAAGGGTTCCTTTGAATTTTATGATTTGTTTTTCCTAATCAGTTTAGTAAATTGTTTCTGCCTTATTATGCAGCTTACTCTGAAAATGTATTAGCACATATGACCACTCGAGGGTCAACTATGATTAATCTTGTGATTACCCTAGAAGAACAGTTGTGGCAATCCTCCCGGTCAAAGCAATGTTTGTCAATAGATTTCATGATCTGATAGTGGAATCAAATTTTTATTGTGTTGTAATATAAAGAAACAGATTGGTACTGGTCTATTAGTTTTATGTTTGCTTCTAGTATGATAGCATTACCTTTTTTTGGGTATGAAAATCGCTGTAAAATTCATGCTATATATAAAGAAATGATAAAAGTTAAATTATTTGATATTTATTTCAACTATTGTATTAATCAATTTTAACAAGAGTAATAAAAAAACCTAGTTTTTTTCAAATGTATAATTTTTTTGTATTGTTTTAATGATATAAAAATAATAATTATTAAATGTTATATCATTAAAACAATTATTGTTTGTAATAATTATCTTTTGTAATATTTTAAACGTTAGTGGTATAATTATTTATTTTTACAATGTTAAAAATTAAGGTTTTTAATAATTGTGGGTATTTTTCCTTTTAATTTTGCAGAGTGTTATATGAATATGTTTATAAAAACATTTATTATTCGGGAAAAAATATTTGCAATTAATATTTTTGCAGAGTGTTATATGAATACGTTTATAAAAACATTTATTATTCGGGAAAATATATTTGCAATTAATATTTATACAAATAAGCATGACAGAGAATCTCAGCTGACGTTATGAAAATCATTTTATTTGTAACTAGTTAAATATAAATATATAGTATCCATGGAAATAAATTTTAAATTAGTATAGTATCCATGGATATAAATTATTAATTTGTTTTGTTTAACATTTAAATAAATTTTAGCAATCATCATTCTTTTAAAGTAATATCCACCAGGTTGTTTTAGTGGTACCCAAATTCTCTGATTTTAAACTCAAGTGTTCCAGCATTCAAGCCGAGTACTCCTTCTATTAAAATACAAACTAAATATTGCTGTTGGTTTTGTTTTGTTTTGTTAGGATGACACACAGTTAGGATATCCTATAGATATGATTAGATGAACATTATCCACTAACATACAAATAACATCACATGTTTTAGTGTTTTGGGCAATTTATAATTATTTATCTCTTTGTAGAATATCAAGGTTGTCGTTTAATATTAATACACTTGAAAGTATGGTGACTGAAATTGCGTTCATTTTATATTTGTGAGCATGTGCGCACATGTGTTAAAAGTACCAACAGTTATTGAAAGATTACAATGATATTATAAACTGTAGTGTACAATTCTCATAATTGTGTCATTACTTCTGCTCAAAAACACAAAAGTTACTGTAATAAAAATATAACTGTTTTTCAAAAATAAGAGAAGTTTTAAGGTTGGGTTTCAATAAGGTGCAGTTAATATCATCCTCTTTCATCGACATAAGCAATACTTCAATGGATTGCTGAAGGCAGAACAGGTAAAAGTGAGAAAAAAACATTCCAGAATATAGTTATTGAAATTTTAAGTGTCTATAAAATAAACTGTTCAAGTTTTTCAAGATATCAATTAACACTATGATTTATAATTTCCATGCAGTTAATAAAGAATTCATATATTTTTTATGGAAAAGGGTTCCTTTGAATTTTATGATTTGTTTTTCCTAATCAGTTTAGTAAATTGTTTCTGCCTTATTATGCAGCTTACTCTGAAAATGTATTAGCACATATGACCACTCGAGGGTCAACTATGATTAATCTTGTGATTACCCTAGAAGAACAGTTGTGGCAATCCTCCCGGTCAAAGCAATGTTTGTCAATAGATTTCATGATCTGATAGTGGAATCAAATTTTTATTGTGTTGTAATATAAAGAAACAGATTGGTACTGGTCTATTAGTTTTATGTTTGCTTCTAGTATGATAGCATTACCTTTTTTTGGGTATGAAAATCGCTGTAAAATTCATGCTATATATAAAGAAATGATAAAAGTTAAATTATTTGATATTTATTTCAACTATTGTATTAATCAATTTTAACAAGAGTAATAAAAAAACCTAGTTTTTTTCAAATGTATAATTTTTTTGTATTGTTTTAATGATATAAAAATAATAATTATTAAATGTTATATCATTAAAACAATTATTGTTTGTAATAATTATCTTTTGTAATATTTTAAACGTTAGTGGTATAATTATTTATTTTTACAATGTTAAAAATTAAGGTTTTTAATAATTGTGGGTATTTTTCCTTTTAATTTTGCAGAGTGTTATATGAATACGTTTATAAAAACATTTATTATTCGGGAAAAAATATTTGCAATTAATATTTTTGCAGAGTGTTATATGAATACGTTTATAAAAACATTTATTATTCGGGAAAATATATTTGCAATTAATATTTATACAAATAAGCATGACAGAGAATCTCAGCTGACGTTATGAAAATCATTTTATTTGTAACTAGTTAAATATAAATATATAGTATCCATGGAAATAAATTTTAAATTAGTATAGTATCCATGGATATAAATTATTAATTTGTTTTGTTTAACATTTAAATAAATTTTAGCAATCATCATTCTTTTAAAGTAATATCCACCAGGTTGTTTTAGTGGTACCCAAATTCTCTGATTTTAAACTCAAGTGTTCCAGCATTCAAGCCGAGTACTCCTTCTATTAAAATACAAACTAAATATTGCTGTTGGTTTTGTTTTGTTTTGTTAGGATGACACACAGTTAGGATATCCTATAGATATGATTAGATGAACATTATCCACTAACATACAAATAACATCACATGTTTTAGTGTTTTGGGCAATTTATAATTATTTATCTCTTTGTAGAATATCAAGGTTGTCGTTTAATATTAATACACTTGAAAGTATGGTGACTGAAATTGCGTTCATTTTATATTTGTGAGCATGTGCTTACATGTGTTAAAAGTACCAACAGTTATTGAAAGATTACAATGATATTATAAACTGTAGTGTACAATTCTCATAATTGTGTCATTACTTCTGCTCAAAAACACAAAAGTTACTGTAATAAAAATATAACTGTTTTTCAAAAAAAGGATTGTTACATATAAAACAGTAAGACACTAGGTCAAAAACTCTTATAATTTAGAACTCACTTTAAAAAAAAATACTTGTTAAATATATTTGTCAGATTGTACACAATGTTTCAGGGTTCCATAAGAGAAGCAAAAAATAACATTACAAAAATCTTACCCAACTGATTTCATTAATAATGTAATTAACATATTTATTTTTATAAATAATTTTAATGTAAAAATCAAATAATTTATGTAATATTTTTTTTTATTATATTATAATTATTGAAAAAATTATAGGTATAAACTACTTTAATTAATCTGTCAGGAAATCAGTTGTTAATATTTTTGTTTATTTCAAGAGATTTTAGAAACATCTAATCTGTCATCAAATTTTAGAGGGTTTGCCGAAAATAGAGTGTGATAATTACTATTTTTTATTGTTTTAAAGATATTTAAAAAATTATGTCTAAATTACCTGGATTTTGGAAAGTGAATTACTATTTAATAAGATTTATAAAAATTAGCATTAAAAAAGATAACATCTAATCTTATTTAACACATATTTAATAAAACTAAAGGAATATAAATATATAGTTTCCATAGAAATAAATTTTTATTTCTAATATAAATTTGTATTGTTGTTTGTAATTTTAAATAAATTTGAACAATTATCATTTTTTAACATTCTAGAATATGCACCTGGTTGGTATAGTGGTGAAAGTGTCTTTCCAAATCAGCTGATTTACAAGTCGACAGTTACAGGGTTCATTCACTAATAAGAGAAGTTTTAAGGTTGGGTTTCAATTAAGCGCAGTTAATATGATCCTCTTTCATCGACATAAGCAATACTTCAATGGATTGCTTAAGGCAGAACAGGTAAAAGTGAGAAAAAAACATTCCAGAATATAGTTATTGAAATTTTAAGTGTCTATAAAATAAACTGTTCAAGTTTTTCAAGATATCAATTAACACTATGATTTATAATTTCCATGCAGTTAATATAGAATTCATATATTTTTTATGGAAAAGGGTTCCTTTGAATTTTATGATTTGTTTTTCCTAATCAGTTTAGTAAATGGTTTCTGCCTTATTATGCAGCTTACTCTGAAAATGTATTAGCACATATGACCACTCGAGGGTCTACTATGATTAATCTTGTGATTACCCTAGAAGAACAGTTGTGGCAATCCTCCCGGTCAAAGCAATGTTTGTCAATAGAGTTCATGATCTGATAGTGGAATCAAATTTTTATTGTGTTGTAATTTAAAGAAACAGATTGGTACTGGTCTATAAGTTTTATGTTTGCTTCTAGTATGATAGCATTACCTTTTTTTGGGTATGAAAATCGCTGTAAAATTCATGCTATATATAAAGAAATGATAAAAGTTAAATTATTTGATATTTATTTCAACTATTGTATTAATCAATTTTAACAAGTGTAATAAAAAAACCTAGTTTTTTTCAAATGTATAATTTTTTTGTATTGTTTTAATGATATAAAAATAATAATTATTAAATGTTATATCATTAAAACAATTATTGTTTGTAATAATTATCTTTTGTAATATTTTAAACGTTAGTGGTATAATTATTTATATTTACACTGTTAAAAATTAAGGTTTTTAATAATTGTGGGTATTTTTCCTTTTAATTTTGCAGAGTGTTGTATGAATACGTTTATAAAAACATTTATTATTCGGGAAAAAATATTTGCAATTAATATTTATACAAATAAGCATGACAGAGAATCTCATCTGACGTTATGAAAATCATTTTATTTGTAACTAGTTAAATATAAATATATAGTATCCATGGAAATAAATTTTAAATTAGTATAGTATCCATGGATATAAATTATTAATTTGTATTGTTTAACATTTAAATAAATTTTAGCAATCATCATTCTTTTAAAGTAATATCCACCAGGTTGTTTTAGTGGTACCCAAATTCTCTGATTTTAAATTCAAGTGTTCCAGCATTCAAGCCGAGTACTCCTTCTATTAAAATACAAACTAAATATTGCTGTTGGTTTTGTTTTGTTTTGTTAGGATGACACACAGTTAGGATATCCTATAGATATGATTAGATGAACATTATCCACTAACATACAAATAACATCACATGTTTTAGTGTTTTGGGCGATTTATAATTATTTATTTCTTTGTAGAATATCAAGGTTGTCGTTTAATATTAATACACTTGAAAGTATGGTGACTGAAATTGCGTTCATTTTATATTTGTGAGCATGTGCGCACATGTGTTAAAAGTACCAACAGTTATTGAAAGATTACAATGATATTATAAACTGTAGTGTACAATTCTCATAATTGTGTCATTACTTCTGCTCAAAAACACAAATGTTACTGTAATAAAAATATAACTGTTTTTCAAAAAAAGGATTGTTACATATAAAACAGTAAGACACTAGGTCAAAAACTCTTATAATTTAGAACTCACTTTAAAAAAAATACTTGTTAAATATATTTGACAGATTGTACACAATGTTTCAGGGTTCCATAAGAGAAGCAAAAAATAACATTACAAAAATCTTACCCAACTGATTTCATTAATAATGTAATTAACATATTTATTTTTATAAATAATTTTAATGTAAAAATCAAATAATTTATGTAATATTTTTTTTTATTATATTATAATTATTGAAAAAATTATAGGTATAAACTACTTTAATTAATCTGTCAGGAAATCAGTTGTTAATCTGTCATCAAATTTTAGAGGGTTTGCCGAAAATAGAGTGTGATAATTACTATTTTTTATTGTTTTAAAGATATTTAAAAAATTATGTCTAAATTACCTGGATTTTGGAAAGTGAATTACTATTTAATAAGATTTATAAAAATTAGCATTAAAAAAGAAAACATCTAATCTTATTTAACACATATTAAATAAAACTAAAGGAATATAAATATATAGTTTCCATAAAAATAAATTTTTATTTCTAATATAAATTTGTATTGTTGTTTGTAATTTTAAATAAATTTGAACAATTATCATTTTCTAACATTCTAGAATATCCACCTGGTTGGTATAGTGGTAAAAGTTTCTTTCCAAATCAGCTGATTTACAAGTCGACAGTTACAGGGTTCATCCACTAATAAGAGAAGTTTTAAGGTTGGGTTTCAATTAAGTGCAGTTAATATCATCCTCTTTCATCGACATAAGCAATACTTCAATGGATTGCTGAAGGCAGAACAGGTAAAAGTGAGAAAAAAACATTCCAGAATATAGTTATTGAAATTTTAAGTGTCTATAAAATAAACTGTTCAAGTTTTTCAAGATATCAATTAACACTATGATTTATAATTTCCATGCAGTTAATATAGAATTCATATATTTTTTATGGAAAAGGGTTCCTTTGAATTTTATGATTTGTTTTTCCTAATCAGTTTAGTAAATGGTTTCTGCCTTATTATGCAGCTTACTCTGAAAATGTATTAGCACATATGACCACTCGAGGGTCAACTATGATTAATCTTGTGATTACCCTAGAAGAACAGTTGTGGCAATCCTCCCGGTCAAAGCAATGTTTGTCAATAGAGTTCATGATCAGATAGTGGAAGCAAATTTTTATTGTGTTGTAATATAAAGAAACAGATTGGTACTGGTCTATTAGTTTTATGTTTGCTTCTAGTATGATAGCATTACCTTTTTTTGGGTATGAAAATCGCTGTAAAATTCATGCTATATATAAAGAAATGATAAAAGTTAAATTATTTGATATTTATTTCAACTATTGTATTAATCAATTTTAACAAGAGTAATAAAAAAACCTAGTTTTTTTCAAATGTATAATTTTTTTGTATTGTTTTAATGATATAAATATAATAATTATTAAATGTTATATCATTAAAACAATTATTGTTTGTAATAATTATCTTTTGTAATATTTTAAACGTTAGTGGTATAATTATTTATTTTTACAATGTTAAAAATTAAGGTTTTTAATAATTGTGGGTATTTTTCCTTTTAATTTTGCAGAGTGTTGTATGAATACGTTTATAAAAACATTTATTATTCGGGAAAAAATATTTGCAATTAATATTTATACAAATAAGCATGACAGAGAATCTCATCTGACGTTATGAAAATCATTTTATTTGTAACTAGTTAAATATAAATATATAGTATCCATGGAAATAAATTTTAAATTAGTATAGTATCCATGGATATAAATTATTAATTTGTATTGTTTAACATTTAAATAAATTTTAGCAATCATCATTCTTTTAAAGTAATATCCACCAGGTTGTTTTAGTGGTACCCAAATTCTCTGATTTTAAATTCAAGTGTTCCAGCATTCAAGCCGAGTACTCCTTCTATTAAAATACAAACTAAATATTGCTGTTGGTTTTGTTTTGTTTTGTTAGGATGACACACAGTTAGGATATCCTATAGATATGATTAGATGAACATTATCCACTAACATACAAATAACATCACATGTTTTAGTGTTTTGGGCGATTTATAATTATTTATTTCTTTGTAGAATATCAAGGTTGTCGTTTAATATTAATACACTTGAAAGTATGGTGACTGAAATTGCGTTCATTTTATATTTGTGAGCATGTGCGCACATGTGTTAAAAGTACCAACAGTTATTGAAAGATTACAATGATATTATAAACTGTAGTGTACAATTCTCATAATTGTGTCATTACTTCTGCTCAAAAACACAAATGTTACTGTAATAAAAATATAACTGTTTTTCAAAAAAAGGATTGTTACATATAAAACAGTAAGACACTAGGTCAAAAACTCTTATAATTTAGAACTCACTTTAAAAAAAATACTTGTTAAATATATTTGACAGATTGTACACAATGTTTCAGGGTTCCATAAGAGAAGCAAAAAATAACATTACAAAAATCTTACCCAACTGATTTCATTAATAATGTAATTAACATATTTATTTTTATAAATAATTTTAATGTAAAAATCAATTAATTTATGTAATATTTTTTTTTATTATATTATAATTATTGAAAAAAATTTGGTATAAACTACTTTAATTAATCTGTCAGGAAATCAGTTGTTAATCTGTCATCAAATTTTAGAGGGTTTGCCGAAAATAGAGTGTGATAATTACTATTTTTTATTGTTTTAAAGATATTTAAAAAATTATGTCTAAATTACCTGGATTTTGGAAAGTGAATTACTATTTAATAAGATTTATAAAAATTAGCATTAAAAAAGAAAACATCTAATCTTATTTAACACATATTAAATAAAACTAAAGGAATATAAATATATAGTTTCCATAAAAATAAATTTTTATTTCTAATATAAATTTGTATTGTTGTTTGTAATTTTAAATAAATTTGAACAATTATCATTTTTTAACATTCTAGAATATCCACCTGGTTGGTATAGTGGTAAAAGTTTCTTTCCAAATCAGCTGATTTACAAGTCGACAGTTACAGGGTTCATCCACTAATAAGAGAAGTTTTAAGGTTGGGTTTCAATTAAGTGCAGTTAATATCATCCTCTTTCATCGACATAAGCAATACTTCAATAGATTGCTGAAGGCAGAACAGGTAAAAGTGAGAAAAAAACATTCCAGAATATAGTTATTGAAATTTTAAGTGTCTATAAAATAAACTGTTCAAGTTTTTCAAGATATCAATTAACACTATGATTTATAATTTCCATGCAGTTAATATAGAATTCATATATTTTTTATGGAAAAGGGTTCCTTTGAATTTTATGATTTGTTTTTCCTAATCAGTTTAGTAAATGGTTTCTGCCTTATTATGCAGCTTACTCTGAAAATGTATTAGCACATATGACCACTCGAGGGTCAACTATGATTAATCTTGTGATTACCCTAGAAGAACAGTTGTGGCAATCCTCCCGGTCAAAGCAATGTTTGTCAATAGAGTTCATGATCTGATAGTGGAATCAAATTTTTATTGTGTTGTAATATAAAGAAACAGATTGGTACTGGTCTATAAGTTTTATGTTTGCTTCTAGTATGATAGCATTACCTTTTTTTGGGTATGAAAATCGCTGTAAAATTCATGCTATATATAAAGAAATGATAAAAGTTAAATTATTTGATATTTATTTCAACTATTGTAGTAATCAATTTTAACAAGAGTAATAAAAAAACCTAGTTTTTTTCAAATGTATAATTTTTTTGTATTGTTTTAATGATATAAAAATAATAATTATTAAATGTTATATCATTAAAACAATTATTGTTTGTAATAATTATCTTTTGTAATATTTTAAACGTTAGTGGTATAATTATTTATTTTTACAATGTTAAAAATTAAGGTTTTTAATAATTGTGGGTATTTTTCCTTTTAATTTTGCAGAGTGTTATATGAATACGTTTATAAAAACATTTATTATTCGGGAAAAAATATTTGCAATTAATATTTATACAAATAAGCATGACAGAGAATCTCATCTGACGTTATGAAAATCATTTTATTTGTAACTAGTTAAATATAAATATATAGTATCCATGGAAATAAATTTTAAATTAGTATAGTATCCATGGATATAAATTATTAATTTGTATTGTTTAACATTTAAATAAATTTTAGCAATCATCATTCTTTTAAAGTAATATCCACCAGGTTGTTTTAGTGGTACCGAAATTCTCTGATTTTAAATTCAAGTGTTCCAGCATTCAAGCCGAGTACTCCTTCTATTAAAATACAAACTAAATATTGCTGTTGGTTTTGTTTTGTTTTGTTTTGTTAGGATGACACACAGTTAGGATATCCTATAGATATGATTAGATGAACATTATCCACTAACATACAAATAACATCACATGTTTTAGTGTTTTGGGCAATTTATAATTATTTATCTCTTTGTAGAATATCAAGGTTGTCGTTTAATATTAATACACTTGAAAGTATGGTGACTGAAATTGCGTTCATTTTATATTTGTGAGCATGTGCGCACATGTGTTAAAAGTACCAACAGTTATTGAAAGATTACAATGATATTATAAACTGTAGTGTACAATTCTCATAATTGTGTCATTACTTCTGCTCAAAAACACAAAAGTTACTGTAATAAAAATATAACTGTTTTTCAAAAATAAGAGAAGTTTTAAGGTTGGGTTTCAATAAGGTGCAGTTAATATCATCCTCTTTCATCGACATAAGCAATACTTCAATGGATTGCTGAAGGCAGAACAGGTAAAAGTGAGAAAAAAACATTCCAGAATATAGTTATTGAAATTTTAAGTGTCTATAAAATAAACTGTTCAAGTTTTTCAAGATATCAATTAACACTATGATTTATAATTTCCATGCAGTTAATAAAGAATTCATATATTTTTTATGGAAAAGGGTTCCTTTGAATTTTATGATTTGTTTTTCCTAATCAGTTTAGTAAATTGTTTCTGCCTTATTATGCAGCTTACTCTGAAAATGTATTAGCACATATGACCACTCGAGGGTCAACTATGATTAATCTTGTGATTACCCTAGAAGAACAGTTGTGGCAATCCTCCCGGTCAAAGCAATGTTTGTCAATAGATTTCATGATCTGATAGTGGAATCAAATTTTTATTGTGTTGTAATATAAAGAAACAGATTGGTACTGGTCTATTAGTTTTATGTTTGCTTCTAGTATGATAGCATTACCTTTTTTTGGGTATGAAAATCGCTGTAAAATTCATGCTATATATAAAGAAATGATAAAAGTTAAATTATTTGATATTTATTTCAACTATTGTATTAATCAATTTTAACAAGAGTAATAAAAAAACCTAGTTTTTTTCAAATGTATAATTTTTTTGTATTGTTTTAATGATATAAAAATAATAATTATTAAATGTTATATCATTAAAACAATTATTGTTTGTAATAATTATCTTTTGTAATATTTTAAACGTTAGTGGTATAATTATTTATTTTTACAATGTTAAAAATTAAGGTTTTTAATAATTGTGGGTATTTTTCCTTTTAATTTTGCAGAGTGTTATATGAATACGTTTATAAAAACATTTATTATTCGGGAAAAAATATTTGCAATTAATATTTTTGCAGAGTGTTATATGAATACGTTTATAAAAACATTTATTATTCGGGAAAATATATTTGCAATTAATATTTATACAAATAAGCATGACAGAGAATCTCAGCTGACGTTATGAAAATCATTTTATTTGTAACTAGTTAAATATAAATATATAGTATCCATGGAAATAAATTTTAAATTAGTATAGTATCCATGGATATAAATTATTAATTTGTTTTGTTTAACATTTAAATAAATTTTAGCAATCATCATTCTTTTAAAGTAATATCCACCAGGTTGTTTTAGTGGTACCCAAATTCTCTGATTTTAAACTCAAGTGTTCCAGCATTCAAGCCGAGTACTCCTTCTATTAAAATACAAACTAAATATTGCTGTTGGTTTTGTTTTGTTTTGTTAGGATGACACACAGTTAGGATATCCTATAGATATGATTAGATGAACATTATCCACTAACATACAAATAACATCACATGTTTTAGTGTTTTGGGCAATTTATAATTATTTATCTCTTTGTAGAATATCAAGGTTGTCGTTTAATATTAATACACTTGAAAGTATGGTGACTGAAATTGCGTTCATTTTATATTTGTGAGCATGTGCTTACATGTGTTAAAAGTACCAACAGTTATTGAAAGATTACAATGATATTATAAACTGTAGTGTACAATTCTCATAATTGTGTCATTACTTCTGCTCAAAAACACAAAAGTTACTGTAATAAAAATATAACTGTTTTTCAAAAAAAGGATTGTTACATATAAAACAGTAAGACACTAGGTCAAAAACTCTTATAATTTAGAACTCACTTTAAAAAAAAATACTTGTTAAATATATTTGACAGATTGTACACAATGTTTCAGGGTTCCATAAGAGAAGCAAAAAATAACATTACAAAAATCTTACCCAACTGATTTCATTAATAATGTAATTAACATATTTATTTTTATAAATAATTTTAATGTAAAAATCAAATAATTTATGTAATATTTTTTTTTATTATAATTATTGAAAAAATTATAGGTATAAACTACTTTAATTAATCTGTCAGGAAATCAGTTGTTAATATTTTTGTTTATTTCAAGAGATTTTAGAAACATCTAATCTGTCATCAAATTTTAGAGGGTTTGCCGAAAATAGAGTGTGATAATTACTATTTTTTATTGTTTTAAAGATATTTAAAAAATTATGTCTAAATTACCTGGATTTTGGAAAGTGAATTACTACATAATAAGATTTATAAAAATTAGCATTAAAAAAGATAACATCTAATCTTATTTAACACATATTTAATAAAACTAAAGGAATATAAATATATAGTTTCCATAGAAATAAATTTTTATTTCTAATATAAATTTGTATTGTTGTTTGTAATTTTAAATAAATTTGAACAATTATCATTTTTTAACATTCTAGAATATGCACCTGGTTGGTATAGTGGTGAAAGTGTCTTTCCAAATCAGCTGATTTACAAGTCGACAGTTACAGGGTTCATTCACTAATAAGAGAAGTTTTAAGGTTGGGTTTCAATTAAGCGCAGTTAATATGATCCTCTTTCATCGACATAAGCAATACTTCAATGGATTGCTTAAGGCAGAACAGGTAAAAGTGAGAAAAAAACATTCCAGAATATAGTTATTGAAATTTTAAGTGTCTATAAAATAAACTGTTCAAGTTTTTCAAGATATCAATTAACACTATGATTTATAATTTCCATGCAGTTAATATAGAATTCATATATTTTTTATGGAAAAGGGTTCCTTTGAATTTTATGATTTGTTTTTCCTAATCAGTTTAGTAAATGGTTTCTGCCTTATTATGCAGCTTACTCTGAAAATGTATTAGCACATATGACCACTCGAGGGTCTACTATGATTAATCTTGTGATTACCCTAGAAGAACAGTTGTGGCAATCCTCCCGGTCAAAGCAATGTTTGTCAATAGAGTTCATGATCTGATAGTGGAATCAAATTTTTATTGTGTTGTAATTTAAAGAAACAGATTGGTACTGGTCTATAAGTTTTATGTTTGCTTCTAGTATGATAGCATTACCTTTTTTTGGGTATGAAAATCGCTGTAAAATTCATGCTATATATAAAGAAATGATAAAAGTTAAATTATTTGATATTTATTTCAACTATTGTATTAATCAATTTTAACAAGTGTAATAAAAAAACCTAGTTTTTTTCAAATGTATAATTTTTTTGTATTGTTTTAATGATATAAAAATAATAATTATTAAATGTTATATCATTAAAACAATTATTGTTTGTAATAATTATTTTTTGTAATATTTTAAACGTTAGTGGTATAATTATTTATATTTACACTGTTAAAAATTAAGGTTTTTAATAATTGTGGGTATTTTTCCTTTTAATTTTGCAGAGTGTTATATGAATACGTTTATAAAAACATTTATTATTCGAGAACAAATATTTGCAATTAATATTTATACAAATAAGCATGACAGAGAATTTCATGAAAATCATTTTATTTGTAACTAGTTAAATATAAATATATAGTATCCATGGAAATAAATTTTAAATTAGTATGGTATCCATGGATATAAATTATTAATTTGTATTGTTTAACATTTAAATAAATTTTAGCAATCATCATTCTTTTAAAGTAATATCCACCAGGTTGTTTTAGTGGTACCCAAATTCTCTGATTTTAAATTCAAGTGTTCCAGCATTCAAGCCGTACTTCTTCTATTAAAATACAAACTAAATATTGCTGTTGGTTTTGTTTTGTTTTGTTAGGAGGACACACAGTTAGGATATCCTATAGATATGATTAGATGAACATTATCTATCTAACATAAAAATAACATCACATGTTTTAGTGTTTTGGGCAATTTATAATTATTTATCCCTTTGTAGAATATCAAGGTTGTCGTTTAATATTAATACACTTGAAAGTATAGTGACTGAAATTGCGTTCATTTTATATTTGTGAGCATGTGCGCACATGTGTTAAAAGTACCAACAGTTATTGAAAGATTACAATGATATTATAAACTGTAGTGTAGAATTCTCATAATTGTGTCATTACTTCGGCTCAAAAACACAAAAGGTACTGTAATAAAAATATAACTGTTTTTCAAAAATAAGAGAAGTTTTAAGGTTGGGTTTCAATTAAGTGCAGTTAATATCATCCTCTTTCATCGACATAAGCAATACTTCAATGGATTGCTGAAGGCAGAACAGGTAAAAGTGAGAAAAAAACATTCCAGAATATAGTTATTGAAATTTTAAGTGTCTATAAAATAAACTGTTTTTAAGTTTTTCAAGATATCAATTAAAACTATGATTTATAATTTCCATGCAGTTAATAAAGAATTCATATATTTTTTATGGAAAAGGGTTCCTTTGAATTTTATGATTTGTTTTTCCTAATCAGTTTAGTAAATGGTTTCTGCCTTATTATGCAGCTTACTCTGAAAATTTATTAGCAAATAAGACCACTCGAGGGTCAACTATGATTAATCTTGTGATTACCCTAGAAGAACAGTTGTGGCAATCCTCCCGGTCAAAGCAATGTTTGTCAATAGAGTTCATGATCTGATAGTGGAATCAAATTTTTATTGTGTTGTAATATCAAGAAACAGATTGGTACTGGTCTATTAGTTTTATGTTTGCTTCTAGTATGATAGCATTACCTCTTTTTGGGTATGAAAATTGCTGTAAAATTCATGCTATATATAAAGAAATGATAAAAGTTAAATTATTTGATATCTATATTAACTGTTCTATTAATTTTAACAAGAGTAATAAAAAAACCTAGTTTTTTCAAATGTATAATTTTTTTGTATTTTTTTAATGATATAAAAATAATAATTATTAAATGTTATATCATTAAAACAATTATTGTTTGTAATAATTATCTTTTGTAATATTTTAAACGTTAGTGGTATAATTATTTATATTTACACTGTTAAAAATTAAGGTTTTTAATAATTGTGGGTATTTTTCCTTTTAATTTTGCAGAGTGTTATATGAATACGTTTATAAAAACATTTATTATTCGGGAAAATATATTTGCAATTAATATTTATACAAATAAGCATGACAGAGAATTTCATCTGACGTTATGAAAATCATTTTATTTGTAACTAGTTAAATATAAATATATAGTATCCATGGAAATAAATTTTAAATTAGTATTATATCCATGGATATAAATTATTAATTTGTATTGTTTAACATTTAAATAAATTTTAGCAATCATCATTCTTTTAAAGTAATATCCACCAGGTTGTTTTAGTGGTACCCAAATTCTCTGATTTTAAATTCAAGTGTTCCAGCATTCAAGCCGAGTACTCCTTCTATTAAAATACAAACTAAATATTGCTGTTGGTTTTGTTAGGATGACACACAGTTAGGATATCCTATAGATATGATTAGATGAACATTATCCACTAACATACAAATAACATCACATGTTTTAGTGTTTTGGGCAATTTATAATTATTTATCTCTTTGTAGAATATCAAGGTTGTCGTTTAATATTAATACACTTGAAAGTATGGTGACTGGAATTGCGTTCATTTTATATTTGTGATCATGTGCGCACATGTGTTAAAAGTACCAACAGTTATTGAAAGATTACAATGATATTATAAACTGTAGTGTACAATTCTCATAATTGTCATTACTTCGGCTCTAAAACACAAAAGGTACTGTAATAAAAATATAACTTTTTTTCAAAAAAAGATTGTTACATATAAAACCGTAAGACACTAGGTCAAAAACTCTTATAATTTAGAACTCACTTTAAAAAAAATACTTGTTAAATATATTTGACAGATTGTACACAATGTTTCAGGGTTCCATACAAGAAGCAAAAAATTACATTACAAAAATCTTACCCAACTGATTTTGTAATATTTTTTTTTAATTATATTATAATTATTGAAAAAATTATAGGTATAAACTACTTTAATTAATCTGTCAGGAAATCAGTTGTTAATGTTTTTGTTTATTTCAAGAGATTTTAGAAACATCTAATCTGTCATCAAATTTTAGAGGGTTTGCCGAAAATAGAGTGTAATAATTACTTTTATTTATTGTTTTAAAGATATTTAAAAAATTATGTCTAAATTACCTGGATTTTGGAAAGTGAATTACTATTAATTAACATTTATAAAAATTAGCATTACAAAAGATAACATCTAATCTTATATAACACATATTAAATGAAACTAAAGGAATATAAATATATAGTATCCATAGAAATAAATTTTTATTTCTAATATAAATTTGTATTGTTGTTTGTAATTTTAAATAAATTTGAACAATTATCATTTTTTAACATTTTAGAATATCCACCTGGTTGGTATAGTGGTGAAAGTGTCTTTCCAAATCAGCTGATTTACAAGTCGACAGTTACAGTTAAGAGGAGTTTCTTTTTAATGGATTTTAATCCAAGATTGTGGATTTGAGTGCGTTTTGGTGGTTGGGATTCAATTAAGGGCACTTAATATCATCCTCTTTCATCCACATAAGCAATACTTCAATGGACTGCTGATAGCAGAACAGGTAAAAGTGAGAACAAAACATTCTAGAATATAGTTATTGAAATTTTAATTGTCTATCAAGATATCAATTAAAACTATGATTTATAATTTCCATGCAGTTAAAAAAGAATTCATATATTTTTTATGTAAAAGGTTTTTTTTGAATTTTGTGATTTGTTTTTCCTTGAATGGTTTCTGCATTATTATAGTAATCTACTACTGCTGCTTTCTCTGAAAATACATACTGTATTTATTAGCAAATAAGACCACTCGAGGGTTAACTATGATTAATCTTGTGATTACCCTAGAAGAACAGTTGTAGCAATCCTCCCGGTCAAAGCAATATTTGTCAATATAGTTCATGATCTGATGGTGGAATCAAATTTTTATTGTGTTGTAATATGAAGAAACATATTGGTATTGGTCTATTGGTTTTATGTTTGCTTCTAGTATGATAGCATTATCTCTTTTTCGGTATAAAAATTGCTGTAAAATTCATGTATATATATAAAGAAATGATAAAAGTTAAATTATTTGAACTATTGTATTAATCAATTTTAACAAGAATAATAAAAAACCTAGTTTTTTCAAATGTATAATTATTTTGATTGTTTTAGTGATATAAAAATAATAATTATTAAATGGTATATCATTAATACAATTATTGTTTGTAATAATTATCTTTTGTAATATTTTAAAACTTAGTGGTATAATTATTTATATTTACACTGTTAAAAAGTAAGGTTTTTAATAATTGTGGATATTCTTCCATTTAATTTTGCGGAGTATTATATGAATACGTTAATAAAAACATTCATTATGCGGGAAAAAATATTTGCAATTAATATTTATACAAATAAGCATGACAGAGAATCTCATCTGTCGTTATAAAAAT
Source organism: Lycorma delicatula (assembly GCF_047948215.1). Taxonomy (NCBI): domain Eukaryota; kingdom Metazoa; phylum Arthropoda; class Insecta; order Hemiptera; family Fulgoridae; genus Lycorma; species Lycorma delicatula. The sequence continues at coordinate 321,185,474 of NC_134455.1, read as the reverse complement.
CATTTTATTTGTAACTAGTTAAATATAAATATATATAGTATTCATGGAAATATATTTTTAATTTGTATTGTTTAACATTTTAAATGAATATTGGCAATTATCATTCTTTTAACATTTTATAATATCCACCGGGTTGGTCTAGTGGTACCCAAATTATCTGATTTGAAATTCAAGTGTTCCAGCATTCAAGCCGTACTCCTTCTATTAAAATACATACTGAATATTTCTTTATGTTTTGTTTTGTTTTGTTAGGAGGACACACAGTTAGGATATCCTATAGATATGATTAGATGAACATTATCCATCTAACATACAAATCACATCACGTGTTTTGGGCTATTTATAATTATTTATCTCTTTGTAGAATATCAAGGTTGTTGTTTAATATTAAAACACTTGAAAGTATGGTGACTGAAATTGTGTTATCGAACACTAGTAGTACAAACAGTTATCGAAAAAATTACAATGAAATTATAAACTGTAGTTTACGATTCTCATAAATGCATCATTACTTCGGCTCTAAAACAAAAGTTACTGTAATATTAATATAACTGTTTTCCAAAAAAAGTTTTATTATATAGAAACCAGTAAGACACTTGATCAAAAACTCTTAATAATTTAGACTTTTGTTTAAAAAAAAAATAGTTTTAGGGTTCCATACAAGAAGCAAAAAATAAAAACATTACAAAAATCTTACCCGGCTGATTTCATTAATAATATAATTAACATATGGTTTTTTTTTAGATAATTTTAATGTAAAAATCAACTATTTTATGTAATAGTTATTTGTTATTATTTTTTAAATAAATTGTCAGGAAATCGGTTGTTAATATTTTTGTGTATTTCAAGAGATTTCAGAAACATCTAATCTGTCATCAAAGGATAGAGGGTTTGACGAAAATAATTGAGTGTAATAATTACTATTTTTATTGATTTAAAGATATTTCAAAGATTATTTCTAAATTACCTGGATTTTGGAAAGTGAATTACTATTTAATAAGATTTGTAAAAGTTAGCATTACAAAAGATAACATGTAATCTTATTTAACACATATTAAATAAAACTAAAGGAATATAAATATATAGTTTCCATAGAAATAAATTTTTATTTCTAATATAAATTTGTATTATTGTTTGTAATATTAAATAAATTTAACCAATTATCATTTTTTAATATTCTAGAATATCCACCTGGTTGGTATAGTGGTGAAAGTGTCTTCCCAAATCAGCTGATTTACAAGTCGACAGTTACAGTTAAGAGGAGTTTCTTTTAATGGATTTTAATCCAAGATTGTGGATTTGAGTGCGTTTTGGTTGTTGGGATTCAATTCAGCGCACTTAATATCATCCTCTTTTATCTACATAAGCAATACTTCAATGGATTGCTGAAGGCAGAACAGGTAAAAGTGAGAAAAAAACATTCTAGAATATAGTTATTGAAATTTTAATTGTCTATCAAGATATCAATTAAAACTATGATTTATAATTTCCATGCAGTTAAATAAGAATTCATATATTTTTTATGTAAAAGGTTTCCTTTGAATTTTGTGATTTGTTTTTCCTTGAATGGTTTCTGCATTATTATAGTAATCTACTACTGCTGCTTTCTCTGAAAATACATACTGTATTTATTAGCAAATAAGACCACTCGAGGGTTAACTATGATTAATCTTGCGATTACCCTAGAAGAACAGTTGTAGCAATCCTCCCGGTCAAAGCAATATTTGTCAATATAGTTCATGATCTTATGGTGGAATCAAATTTTTATTGTGTTGTAATATTAAGAAACAGATTGGTATTGGTCTATTGGTTTTACGTTTGCTTCTAGTATGATAGCATTATCTCTTTTTCGGTATAAAAATTGCTGTAAAATTCATGTATATATATATATATAAAGAAATGATAAAAGTTAAATTATTTGAACTATTGTATTAATCAATTTTAACAAGAATAATAAAAAACCTAGTTTTTTTCAAATGTATAATTTTTTTAGATTGTTTTAATGATATAAAAATAATAATTATTAAATGTTATATTTTTAAAACAATTATTGTTTGTAATAATTATCTTTTGTAATATTTTAAAACTTAGTGGTATAATTATTTATATTTACACTGTTAAAAATTAAGGTTTTTAATAATTGTGGATATTCTTCCATTTAATTTTGCGGAGTATTATATGAATACGTTAATAAAAACATTCATTATGCGGGAAAAAATATTTGCAATTAATATTTATACAAATAAGCATGACAGAGAATCTCATCTGTCGTTATAAAAATCATTTTATTTGTAACTAGTTAAATATAAATATATATAGTATCCATGGAAATATATTTTTAATTTGTATTGTTTAACATTTTAAATGAATATTAGCAATTATCATTCTTTTAACATTTTATAATATCCACCGGGTTGGTCTAGTGGTACCCAAATTATCTGATTTGAAATTCAAGTGTTCCAGCATTCAAGCCGTACTCCTTCTATTAAAATACAAACTGAATATTTCTTTATGTTTTGTTTTGTTAGGAGGACACACAGTTAGGATATCCTATAGATATGATTAGATGAACATTATCCATCTAACATACAAATCACATCACGTGTTTTGGGCTATTTATAATTATTTATCTCTTTGTAGAATATCAAGGTTGTCGTTTAATATTAAAACACTTGAAAGTATGGTGACTGAAATTGTGTTATCGAACACTAGTAGCACAAACAGTTATCGAAAAAATTACAATGAAATTATAAACTGTAGTTTACGATTCTCATAAATGCATCATTACTTCTGCTCTAAAACAAAAGTTACTGTAATATTAATATAACTGTTTTCCAAAAAAAGTTTGTTATATAAAAACCAGTAAGACACTAGATCAAAAACTCTTAATAATTTAGAATTTCGTTTAATAAAAAAAAAAATTATTAAATATATTTGACAGAGTACACAATGTTTTAGGGTTCCATACAAGAAGCAAAAAATAAAAACATTACAAAAATTATACCCGACTGATTTCATTAATAATATAATTAACATATGGATTTTTTTTAGATAATTTTAATGTAAAAATCAACTAATTTATGTAATAGTTATTTGTTATTATTTTTTAAATAAATTGTCAGGAAATCGTTTGTTAATATTTTTGTGTATTTCAAGAGATTTCAGAAACATCTAATCTGTCATCAAAGCATAGAAGGTTTGACGAAAATAATTGAGTGTAATAATTACTATTTTTATTGATTTAAAGGTATTTCAAAAATTATTTCTAAATTACCTGGATTTTGGAAAGTGAATTACTATTTAATAAGATTTATAAAAGTTAGCATTACAAATGATAACATGTAATCTTATTTAACACATATTAAATGAAACTAAAGGAATATAAATATGTAGTTTCCATAGAAATACATTTTTATTTCTAATATAAATTTGTATTATTGTTTGTAATTTTAAATAAATTTAACCAATTATCATTTTTTAATATTCTAGAATATCCAGCTGGTTGGTATAGTGGTGAAAGTGTCTTCCCAAATCAGCTGATTTACAAGTCGACAGTTACAGTTAAGAGGAGTTTCTTTTTAATGGATTTTAATCCAAGATTGTGGATTTGAGTGCGTTTTGGTTGTTAGGATTCATTTAAGCGCACTTAATATCATCCTCTTTCATCTACATAAGCAATACTTCAATTGACTGCTGATGGCAGAACAGGTAAAAGTGAGAACAAAACATTCTAGAATATAGTTATTGAAATTTTAATTGTCTATCAAGATATCAATTAAAGCTATGATTTATAATTTCCATGCAGTTAAAAAAGAATTCATATATTTTTTATGTAAAAGGTTTCCTTTGAATTTTTTGATTTGTTTTTCCTTAAATGGTTTCTGCATTATTATAGTAATCTACTACTGCTGCTTTCTCTGAAAATACATACTGTATTTATTAGCAAATAAGACCACTCTAGGGTTAACTATGATTAATCTTGTGATAACCCTAGAAGAACAGTTGTAGCAATCCTCCCGGTCAAAGCAATATTATTTGTCAATAGAGTTTATGATTTGATGGTGGAATCAATTTTTATTGTGTTGTAATATTAAGAAACAGATTGGTATTGGTCTATTAGTTTTATGTTTGCTTCTAATATGATAGCATTATCTCTTTTTGGGTATGAAAATCGCTGTAAAATTCATGTTATATAAAAAGAAATAATAAAAGTTAAATTATTTGATATTTATTAAAACTATTGTATTAATCAATTTTAACAAGAATAATTAAAAAACCAAGTTTTTTCAAATGTATAATTTTTTTGATTGTTTTAGTGATAAAAATAATAATTATTAAATGTTATATCATTAAAACAATTATTGTTTGTAATAATTATCTTTTGTAATATTTTAAAACTTAGTGGTATAATTATTTATATTTACACTGTTCAAAAATAAGGTTTTTAATAATTGTGGATATTCTTCTATTTAATTTTATTTATTTATTTATTTATTTTGTTTTTTGTGCTACAGAACAGCTTTACAAAGCCTTCATATGTTGCACAGTATTACATGAAAATATATACAATACTTACAATATCTATAAAGAGTTACAAGTAACAATTAATATATAAGTTGAAAATACAATATTTAAATACATAAATATCAGTATACAATAATAAAAATAAATTATAAATTTACAACATTGGAAATAATAATTAATGCTTAAGTCACTATTTACAAAAAGTTTACAAAAATACATTAATTTCGTTCAACAAACAAACTTGCAGCAAGAAGTAATAATAATAATAGTTTATTTCTTTATTTTATTTTGTGCAACAGAACAGCTTTACAGTGTCTTCATGTTGCGCAGTATTACATACAAATATATACAACAGTTACAATATCTTTAAAAAAGTTATAAGTAACAATTCACATATAAATTGAAAATACAATATTTAAGTACATAAATATTGGAATACAATAATAATAATAAAATATAAATTTACAACAATGGAAATAATAATTAAAGTTTAAGTCACAATTTACAAAAGTTTACAAAATACATTAATTTCGTTCAAGAAACGAACTTGCGGCAAGAAAATCAGACCATCGCCTGTACCATCTTATAAAGCAATAGCAAATTTACATATATATGTTGATAAATGCAAGTTATGAGTCTGTGCATAATTATAAAATAATATTAATAGAATGGCCCAAAACAATTTTAATAAAAATAATTGATATCTATGACATTGTCCAGTAATAATAACTACAATTACAAAGAATAACCATATAGTATTTATACAATTTAGAATTTATAATATACATAATCAGAACATAATTTAATAATAATATATTTGAAACAGTAAGAATTACAAAGTAATACAAAAGAATAAAACCAGAGCAGTAAATAATTTATATAAGCAGAAACTAATTCTGAATAAAACTATTTTATTAGTATAAAGTTAAAATATTATTTCGGAAGGTGAATTAAAAGGAAAAGGTTAGTAGTTAGACACTGAAATAGGAATGAAGATGGATACAAATACACACACACATATATATATATACATACATATATATATACATACATATATACATATATAAATATACATATACATACACACATATATGTATATACACCATCTAGCATAACCTAGTCAGTGTTACCAACTATTGCTCTATATATGTCATCATTAGATGGACGAGAAAAAAGATCTAATAGATCAGCGAAACTATTTGCCAGACCAAACACTCAGAAACTCTTCTAATGAAGTAGGGCCTAAAGCTCCTGATGTTCCGAAATGGCACCCGCAGTTGTAATTCACGACATTCCGGCATGGTACCATGGATAGATCTGCAGCAAACTTCAAATCGAAAGCAGTTCGTCGATCTTCCAGTTTCTCTAGCTTCAAATTTCCGCATTGAGTAGCGTAGGAACAGGTATCATATTGACCAGGAAACCTGCATCTCAACGCCCAAAGCAGTCTCTTCTGGATGCTTTCGATCATATCGTTAGTGAAACCACGATCCCTGTTCCAAATAACCGTACAATACTCAGCAAGAGGACGAACAAGTGTTTTATACAGCAACAGCCATGTGCTTATTAATATAAAACGACGACAAAGCCATCTCACAACACCCAAATTTCTTCTTGTCAATGAGGTGATGGCCACAATATGACGTATAAAGGAAAGCTTGGTGTCAAAAAGAACCCCTAGGTCTTTATCTCCTCAACTCGCTCAATTCGAGAGTTGTCTAAGAAATAGACATGACGAGACCAATTCGTCTTTCTTGTGAAAGTCATCACCTTCGTCTTTTCAAGATTCAAAGGAAGACTGTTCTCAACAGACTACAACCAAGCCTCGTTCAACGCTTTCTGCAGTAGCAGATGATCTGCATCCGAAGAAATCCTCCTAATCTTTGTCATCAGCAAACATTAGAACAGGACAACTAATACGCTCCATAATGTCATTGATGAAAATCAAAAAAAGGAGTGGACCATTTAATTTTGCCGAGTATTATATGAATACGTTAATAAAAACATTCATTATTCGGGAAAAAATATTTGCAATTAATATTTATACAAATAAGCATGAGAGAATCTTATCTGACGTTATGAAAATCATTTTATTTGTATCTAGTTAAATATAAATGTATAGTATCCATGGAAATAAATTTTTAATTTGTGTAGTATCCATGGAAATATATTTTTAATTTTTATTGTTTAAAATTTTAAATCAATATTAGCAATTATCATTCTTTTAACATTTTATAATATCCACCGGGTTGTTCTAGTGGTACCCAAATTATCTGATTTGAAATTCAAGTGTTCCAGCATTCAAGCCGTACTCCTTCTATTAAAATACAAACTGAATATTTCTGTTGGTTTTGTTTTGTTTTGTTAGGAGGACACACAGTTAGGATATCCTATAGATATGATTAGATGAACATTATCCATCTAACATACAACTAACATCACATGTTTTGGGCTATTTATAATTATTTATCCCTTTGTAGAATATCAAGGTTGTCGTTAATTATTAAAACACTTGAAAGTATGGTGACTGAAATTGTGTTATCGAACACTAGTAGTACAAACAGTTATCGAAAAAATTACAATGAAATTATAAACTGTAGTTTATGATTCTCATAAATGCATCATTACTTCTGCTCTAAAACAAAAATTACTGTAATATAAATATAACTGTTTTCCAAAAAAAGTTTCTTATATAAAAATCAGTAAGACACTAGATCAAAAACTCTTAATAATTTAGAATTTCGTTTAAAAAAAAAATACTTGTTAAATATTTTTGACAGAGAGTACACAATGTTTTAGGGTTCCATACAAGAAGCAAAAAATAAAAACATTACAAAAATCTTACCCGACTGATTTCATTAATAATATAATTAACATATGATTTTTTTTTAGATAATTTTAATGTAAAAATCAACTAATTTATGTAATAGTTATTTTTTAAATAAATTGTCAGGAAATCGGTTGTTAATATTTTTGTGTATTTCAAGAGATTTCAGAAACATCTAATCTGTCATCAAAGCATAGAGCGTTTGGCGAAAATAATTGAGTGTAATAATTACTATTTTTATTGATTTAAAGATATTTCAAAAATTATGTCAAAATTACCTGGATTTTGGAAAGTGAATTACTATTTAATAATAACATTTATAAAAGTTAGCATTACAAAAGATAACATGTAATCTTATTTAACACATATTAAATGAAACTAAAGGAATATAAATATATAGTTTCCATAGAAGTACATTTTTATTTCTAATATAAATTTGTATTATTGTTTGTAATTATAAATAAATTTAACCAATTATCATTTTTTAATATTCTAGAATATCCACCTGGTTGGTATAGTGGTGAAAGTGTCTTCCCAAATCAGCTGATTTACAAGTCAAAGGTTACAGTTAAGAGGAGTTTCTTTTTAATGGATTTTAATCCAAGATTATGGATTTGAGTGCATTTTGGTGGTTGGGATTCAATTAGGCGCACTTAATATCATCCTCTTTCATCCACATAAGCAATACTTCAATGGACTGCTGATAGCAGAACAGGTAAAAGTGAGAACAAAACATTCTAGAATATAGTTATTGAAATTTTAATTGTCTATCAAGATATCAATTAAAACTATGATTTATAATTTCCATGCAGTTAAAAAAGAATTCATATATTTTTTATGTAAAAGGTTTCCTTTGAATTTTGTGATTTGTTTTTCCTTAAATGGTTTCTGCATTATTATAGTAATCTACTACTGCTGCTTTCTCTCAAAATACATACTGTATTTATTAGCAAATAAGACCACTTGAGGGTTAACTATGATTAATCTTGTGATGACCCTAGAAGAACAGTTGTAGCAATCCTCCCCGTCAAAGCAATATTTGTCAATATAGTTCATGATCTGATGGTGGAATCAAATTTTTATTGTGTTGTAATATTAAGAAACAGGTTGGTATTGGTCTATTGGTTTTATGTTTGCTTCTAGTATGATAGCATTATCACTTTTTCCGTATAAAAATTGCTGTAAAATTCATGTATATATATAAAGATGTGATAAAAGTTAAATTATTTGAAATATTTTATTAATCAATTTTAACAAGAATAATAAAAAACCTAGTTTTTTCAAATGTATAATTTTTTTAGATTGTTTTAATGATATAAAAATAATAATTATTAAATGTTATATTTTTAAAACAATTATTGTTTGTAATAATTATCTTTTGTAATATTTTAAAACTTAGTGGTATAATTATTTATATTTACACTGTTAAAAAATAAGGTTTTTAATAATTGTGGATATTCTTCTATTTAATTTTGCCGAGTATTATATGAATACGTTAATAATAACATTCATTATTCAGGAAAAAATATTTGCAAATAATATTTATACAAATAAGCATGACTGAGGATATTATCTGACCTTATGAAATTCATTTTATTTGTATCTAGTTAAATATAAATATATAGTATCCATGGAAATAAATTTTTAATTTGTATAGTATCCATGGAAATATATTTTTAATTTGTATTGTTTTAAATTTTAAATCAATATTAGCAATTATCATTCTTTTAACATTTTATAATAATATCCACCGGGTTGGTCTAGTGGTACCCAAATTATCTGATTTGAAATTCAATTGTTCCAGCATTCAAGCTGTCGTCCTTCTATTAAAATACAAACTGATTATTTCTGTTGGTTTTGTTTTGTTTTGTTTTGTTAGGAGGACACACAGTTAGGATATCCTATAGATATGATTAGATGAACATTATCCATCTAACATACAAATCACATCACGTGTTTTGGGCTATTTATAATTATTTATCTCTTTGTAGAATATCAAGGTTGTCGTTTAATATTAAAACACTTGAAAGTATGGTGACTGAAATTGTGTTATCGAACACTAGTAGTACAAACAGTTATCGAAAAAATTACAATGAAATTATAAACTGTAGTTTATGATTCTCATAAATGCATCATTACTTCTGCTCTAAAACAAAAATTACTGTAATATAAATATAACTGTTTTCCAAAAAAAGGTTTCTTATATAAAAATCAGTAAGACACTAGATCAAAAACTCTTAATAATTTAGAATTTCATTTTAAAAAAAATACTTGTTAAATATATTTGACAGAGAGTACACAATGTTTTAGGGTTCCATACAAGAAGCAAAAAATAAAAACATTACAAAAATCTTACCGGACTGATTTCATTAATAATATAATTAACATATGATTTTTTGTTAGATAATTTTAATGTAAAAATCAACTAATTTATGTAATAGTTATTTGTTATTATTTTTTAAATAAATTGTCAGGAAATCGGTTGTTAATATTTTTGTGTATTTCAAGAGATTTCAGAAACATCTAATCTGTCATCAAAGCATAGAGGGTTTGACGAAAATAATTGAGTGTAATAATTACTATTTTTATTGATTTAAAGATATTTCAAAAATTATGTCTAAATTACCTGGATTTTGGAAAGTGAATTACTATTTAATAAGATTAATAAAAGTTAGTATTACAAAAGATAACATGTAATCTTATTTAACACATATCAAATGAAACTAAAGGAATATAAATATATAGTTTACATAGAAATACATTTTTATTTCTAATATAAATTTGTATTATTGTTTGTAATTATAAATAAATTTAATATTCATTTATCATTTTTTAATATTCTAGAATGTCCTCTTGGTCGGTATAGTGGTGAAAGTGTCTTCCCAAATCAGCTGATTTACAAGTCGACAGTTACAGTTAAGAGGAGTTTCTTTTTAATGGATTTTAATCCAAGATTGTGGATTTGAGTGCGTTTTGGTGGTTGGGATTCAATTAAGGGCACTTAATATCATCCTCTTTCATTCACATAAGCAATACTTCAATGGACTGCTGATGGCAGAACAGGTAAAAGAGAGAACAAAACATTCTAGAATATACATATTGAAATTTTAATTGTCTATCAAGATATCAATTAAAACTATGATTTATAATTTCCATGCAGTTAAAAAAGAATTCATATATTTTTTATGTAAAAGGTTTCCTTTGAATTTTGTGATTTGTTTTTCCTTAAATGGTTTCTGCATTATTATAGTAGTCTAATACTGCTGCTTTCTCTGAAAATACATACTGTATTTATTAGCACATAAGACCACTCGAGGGTTAACTATGATTAATCTTGTGATTACCCTAGAAGAACAGTTGTAGCCATCCTCCTGGTCAAAGCAATATTTGTCAATATAGTTCATGATCTGATGGTGGAATCAAATTTTTATTGTGTTGTAATATTAAGAAACAGATTGGTATTGGTCTATTGGTTTTATATTTGCTTCTAATATGATAGCATTATCTCTTTTTCAGTATAAAAATTGCTGTAAAATTAATGTATACATATAAAGAAATGATAAAAGTTAAATTATTTGAACTATAATATTAATCAATTTTAACAAGAATAATAAAAAACCTAGTTTTTTCAAATGTATAATTTTTTTAGATTGTTTTAATGATATAAAAATAATAATTATTAAATGTTATATTTTTAAAACAATTATTGTTTGTAATAATTATCTTTTGTAATATTTTAAAACTTAGTGGAATAATTATTTATATTTACACTGCTAAAAAATAAGGGTTTTAAAATTTTGTGGATATTCTTCCATTTAATTTTGCCGAGTATTATATGAATACGTTAATAAAAACATTCATTATTCGGGAAAAAAATATTTGCAATTATTATTTATACAAATAAGCATGACAGAGAATCTTATCTGACGTTATGAAAATCATTTTATTTGTATCTAGTTAAATATAAATATATAGTATCCATGGAAATAAATTTTTAATTTGTGTAGTATCCATGGAAATATATTTTTTTTTTGTGTTGTATAACATTTTAAATGAATATTAGCAATTATCATTCTTTTAACATTTTATAATATCCAGCGGGTTGGTCTAGTGGTACCCAAATTATCTGATTTGAAATTCAATTGTTCCAGCATTCAAGCTGTACTCCTTCTATTAAAATACAAACTGAATATTTCTGTTGGTTTTGTTAGGAGGACACACAGTTAGGATATCCTATAGATATGTTTAGATGAACATTATCCATCTAACATACAAATCACATCACGTGTTTTGGGCTATTTATAATTATTTATCTATTTGTAGAATATCAAGGTTGTCGTTTAATATTAAAACACTTGAAAGTATGGTGACTGAAATTGTGTTATCGAACACTAGTAGTACAAACAGCTATCGCAAAAATTACAATGAAATTATAAACTGTAGTTTACGATTCTCATAAATGCATCATTACTTCGGCTCTAAAACAAAAGTTACTGTAATATAAATATAACTGTTTTCCAAAAAAAGTTTGTTATATAAAAACCAGTAAGACACTAGATCAAAAACGCTTAATAATTTATAGATTCCTTTAAAAAAAAATACTTGTTAAATATATTTGACAGAGTACACAATGTTTTAGGGTTCCATACAAGAAGCAAAAAATAAAAACATTACAAAAATCTTACCCGACTGATTTCATTAATAATATAATTAACATATGATTATTTTTTAGATAATTTTAATGTAAAAATGAACTAATTTATGTAATAGTTATTTTTTAGATAAATTGCCAGGAAATCGGTTGTTAATATTTTTGTGTATTTCAAGAGATTTCAGAAACATCTAATCTGTCATCAATGCATAGAGGGTTTGACGAAAATAATTGAGTGTAATAATTACTATTTTTATTGATTTAAAGATATTTCAAAAATTATGTCTAAATTACCTGGATTTTGGAAAGTGAATTACTATTTAATAAGATTAATAAAAGTTAGTATTACAAAAGATAACATGTAATCTTATTTAACACATATCAAATGAAACTAAAGGAATATAAATATATAGTTTACATAGAAATACATTTTTATTTCTAATATAAATTTGTATTATTGTTTGTAATTATAAATAAATTTAACCAATTATCATTTTTTAATATTCTAGAATGTCCTCTTGGTCGGTATAGTGGTGAAAGTGTCTTCCCAAATCAGCTGATTTACAAGTCGACAGTTACAGTTAAGAGGAGTTTCTTTTTAATGGATTTTAATCCAAGATTGTGGATTTGAGTGCGTTTTGGTGGTTGGGATTCAATTAAGGGCACTTAATATCATCCTCTTTCATTCACATAAGCAATACTTCAATGGACTGCTGATGGCAGAACAGGTAAAAGAGAGAGCAAAACATTCTAGATTATACATATTGAAATTTTAATTGTCTATCAAGATATCAATTAAAACTATGATTTATAATTTCCATGCAGTTAAAAAAGAATTCATATATTTTTTATGTAAAAGGTTTCCTTTGAATTTTGTGATTTGTTTTTCCTTAAATGGTTTCTGCATTATTATAGTAGTCTAATACTGCTGCTTTCTCTGAAAATACATACTGTATTTATTAGCACATAAGACCACTCGAGGGTTAACTATGATTAATCTTGTGATTACCCTAGAAGAACAGTTGTAGCCATCCTCCTGGTCAAAGCAATATTTGTCAATATAGTTCATGATCTGATGGTGGAATCAAATTTTTATTGTGTTGTAATATTAAGAAACAGATTGGTATTGGTCTATTGGTTTTATGTTTGCTTCTAATATGATAGCATTATCTCTTTTTCAGTATAAAAATTGCTGTAAAATTAATGTATACATATAAAGAAATGATAAAAGTTAAATTATTTGAACTATAATATTAATCAATTTTAACAAGAATAATAAAAAACCTAGTTTTTTCAAATGTATAATTTTTTTAGATTGTTTTAATGATATAAAAATAATAATTATTAAATGTTATATTTTTAAAACAATTATTGTTTGTAATAATTATCTTTTGTAATATTTTAAAACTTAGTGGAATAATTATTTATATTTACACTGCTAAAAAATAAGGGTTTTAAAATTTTGTGGATATTCTTCCATTTAATTTTGCCGAGTATTATATGAATACGTTAATAAAAACATTCATTATTCGGGAAAAAAATATTTGCAATTATTATTTATACAAATAAGCATGACAGAGAATCTTATCTGACGTTATGAAAATCATTTTATTTGTATCTAGTTAAATATAAATATATAGTATCCATGGAAATAAATTTTTAATTTGTGTAGTATCCATGGAAATATATTTTTTTTTTGTGTTGTATAACATTTTAAATGAATATTAGCAATTATCATTCTTTTAACATTTTATAATATCCAGCGGGTTGGTCTAGTGGTACCCAAATTATCTGATTTGAAATTCAATTGTTCCAGCATTCAAGCTGTACTCCTTCTATTAAAATACAAACTGAATATTTCTGTTGGTTTTGTTAGGAGGACACACAGTTAGGATATCCTATAGATATGTTTAGATGAACATTATCCATCTAACATACAAATCACATCACGTGTTTTGGGCTATTTATAATTATTTATCTATTTGTAGAATATCAAGGTTGTCGTTTAATATTAAAACACTTGAAAGTATGGTGACTGAAATTGTGTTATCGAACACTAGTAGTACAAACAGCTATCGAAAAAATTACAATGAAATTATAAACTGTAGTTTACGATTCTCATAAATGCATCATTACTTCGGCTCTAAAACAAAAGTTACTGTAATATAAATATAACTGTTTTCCAAAAAAAGTTTGTTATATAAAAACCAGTAAGACACTAGATCAAAAACGCTTAATAATTTATAGATTCCTTTAAAAAAAAATACTTGTTAAATATATTTGACAGAGTACACAATGTTTTAGGGTTCCATACAAGAAGCAAAAAATAAAAACATTACAAAAATCTTACCCGACTGATTTCATTAATAATATAATTAACATATGATTATTTTTTAGATAATTTTAATGTAAAAATGAACTAATTTATGTAATAGTTATTTTTTAGATAAATTGCCAGGAAATCGGTTGTTAATATTTTTGTGTATTTCAAGAGATTTCAGAAACATCTAATCTGTCATCAAAGCATAGAGGGTTTGACGAAAATAATTGAGTGTAATAATTACTATTTTTATTGATTTAAAGATATTTCAAAAATTATGTCTAAATTACCTGGATTTTGGAAAGTGAATTACTATTTAATAAGATTAATAAAAGTTAGTATTACAAAAGATAACATGTAATCTTATTTAACACATATCAAATGAAACTAAAGGAATATAAATATATAGTTTACATAGAAATACATTTTTATTTCTAATATAAATTTGTATTATTGTTTGTAATTATAAATAAATTTAATATTCATTTATCATTTTTTAATATTCTAGAATGTCCTCTTGGTCGGTATAGTGGTGAAAGTGTCTTCCCAAATCAGCTGATTTACAAGTCGACAGTTACAGTTAAGAGGAGTTTCTTTTTAATGGATTTTAATCCAAGATTGTGGATTTGAGTGCGTTTTGGTGGTTGGGATTCAATTAAGGGCACTTAATATCATCCTCTTTCATTCACATAAGCAATACTTCAATGGACTGCTGATGGCAGAACAGGTAAAAGAGAGAACAAAACATTCTAGAATATACATATTGAAATTTTAATTGTCTATCAAGATATCAATTAAAACTATGATTTATAATTTCCATGCAGTTAAAAAAGAATTCATATATTTTTTATGTAAAAGGTTTCCTTTGAATTTTGTGATTTGTTTTTCCTTAAATGGTTTCTGCATTATTATAGTAGTCTAATACTGCTGCTTTCTCTGAAAATACATACTGTATTTATTAGCACATAAGACCACTCGAGGGTTAACTATGATTAATCTTGTGATTACCCTAGAAGAACAGTTGTAGCCATCCTCCTGGTCAAAGCAATATTTGTCAATATAGTTCATGATCTGATGGTGGAATCAAATTTTTATTGTGTTGTAATATTAAGAAACAGATTGGTATTGGTCTATTGGTTTTATATTTGCTTCTAATATGATAGCATTATCTCTTTTTCAGTATAAAAATTGCTGTAAAATTAATGTATACATATAAAGAAATGATAAAAGTTAAATTATTTGAACTATAATATTAATCAATTTTAACAAGAATAATAAAAAACCTAGTTTTTTCAAATGTATAATTTTTTTAGATTGTTTTAATGATATAAAAATAATAATTATTAAATGTTATATTTTTAAAACAATTATTGTTTGTAATAATTATCTTTTGTAATATTTTAAAACTTAGTGGAATAATTATTTATATTTACACTGCTAAAAAATAAGGGTTTTAAAATTTTGTGGATATTCTTCCATTTAATTTTGCCGAGTATTATATGAATACGTTAATAAAAACATTCATTATTCGGGAAAAAAATATTTGCAATTATTATTTATACAAATAAGCATGACAGAGAATCTTATCTGACGTTATGAAAATCATTTTATTTGTATCTAGTTAAATATAAATATATAGTATCCATGGAAATAAATTTTTAATTTGTGTAGTATCCATGGAAATATATTTTTTTTTTGTGTTGTATAACATTTTAAATGAATATTAGCAATTATCATTCTTTTAACATTTTATAATATCCACCGGGTTGGTCTAGTGGTACCCAAATTATCTGATTTGAAATTCAATTGTTCCAGCATTCAAGCTGTACTCCTTCTATTAAAATACAAACTGAATATTTCTGTTGGTTTTGTTAGGAGGACACACAGTTAGGATATCCTATAGATATGTTTAGATGAACATTATCCATCTAACATACAAATCACATCACGTGTTTTGGGCTATTTATAATTATTTATCTATTTGTAGAATATCAAGGTTGTCGTTTAATATTAAAACACTTGAAAGTATGGTGACTGAAATTGTGTTATCGAACACTAGTAGTACAAACAGCTATCGAAAAAATTACAATGAAATTATAAACTGTAGTTTACGATTCTCATAAATGCATCATTACTTCGGCTCTAAAACAAAAGTTACTGTAATATAAATATAACTGTTTTCCAAAAAAAGTTTGTTATATAAAAACCAGTAAGACACTAGATCAAAAACGCTTAATAATTTATAGATTCCTTTAAAAAAAAATACTTGTTAAATATATTTGACAGAGTACACAATGTTTTAGGGTTCCATACAAGAAGCAAAAAATAAAAACATTACAAAAATCTTACCCGACTGATTTCATTAATAATATAATTAACATATGATTATTTTTTAGATAATTTTAATGTAAAAATGAACTAATTTATGTAATAGTTATTTTTTAGATAAATTGCCAGGAAATCGGTTGTTAATATTTTTGTGTATTTCAAGAGATTTCAGAAACATCTAATCTGTCATCAAAGCATAGAGGGTTTGACGAAAATAATTGAGTGTAATAATTACTATTTTTATTGATTTAAAGATATTTCAAAAATTATGTCTAAATTACCTGGATTTTGGAAAGTGAATTACTATTTAATAAGATTAATAAAAGTTAGTATTACAAAAGATAACATGTAATCTTATTTAACACATATCAAATGAAACTAAAGGAATATAAATATATAGTTTACATAGAAATACATTTTTATTTCTAATATAAATTTGTATTATTGTTTGTAATTATAAATAAATTTAATATTCATTTATCATTTTTTAATATTCTAGAATGTCCTCTTGGTCGGTATAGTGGTGAAAGTGTCTTCCCAAATCAGCTGATTTACAAGTCGACAGTTACAGTTAAGAGGAGTTTCTTTTTAATGGATTTTAATCCAAGATTGTGGATTTGAGTGCGTTTTGGTGGTTGGGATTCAATTAAGGGCACTTAATATCATCCTCTTTCATTCACATAAGCAATACTTCAATGGACTGCTGATGGCAGAACAGGTAAAAGAGAGAACAAAACATTCTAGAATATACATATTGAAATTTTAATTGTCTATCAAGATATCAATTAAAACTATGATTTATAATTTCCATGCAGTTAAAAAAGAATTCATATATTTTTTATGTAAAAGGTTTCCTTTGAATTTTGTGATTTGTTTTTCCTTAAATGGTTTCTGCATTATTATAGTAGTCTAATACTGCTGCTTTCTCTGAAAATACATACTGTATTTATTAGCACATAAGACCACTCGAGGGTTAACTATGATTAATCTTGTGATTACCCTAGAAGAACAGTTGTAGCCATCCTCCTGGTCAAAGCAATATTTGTCAATATAGTTCATGATCTGATGGTGGAATCAAATTTTTATTGTGTTGTAATATTAAGAAACAGATTGGTATTGGTCTATTGGTTTTATGTTTGCTTCTAATATGATAGCATTATCTCTTTTTCAGTATAAAAATTGCTGTAAAATTCATGTTATAAATAAAGAAATGATAAAAGTTAAATTAATTTGAACTATTGTATTAATCAATTTTAAGGAAAATTATAAAAAACCTAGTTTTTTTCAAATGTATAATTTTTTTACATTGTTTTAGTGATATAAAAATAATAATTATTAAATGTTATATTTTTTAAGCAATTATTGTTTGTAATAATTATCTTTTGTAATATTTTAAAACTTAGTGGTATAATTATTTATATTTACAGTGTTAAAAAATAAGGTTTTTAAAATTTTGTGGATATTCTTCCATTTAATTTTGCCGAGTATTATATGAATACGTTAATAAAAACATTCATTATTCGGGAAAAAATATTTGCAATTATTATTTATAGAAATAAGCATGACAGAGAATCTTATCTGACGTTATGAAAATCATTTTATTTGTATGTAGTTAAATATAAATATATAGTATCCATGGAAATAAATTTTTAATTTGTGTAGTATCCATGGAAATATATTTTTAATTTGTGTTGTATAACATTTTAAATGAATATTAGCAATTATCATTCTTTTAACATTTTATAATATCCAGCGGGTTGGTCTAGTGGTACCCAAATTATCTGATTTGAAATTCAAGTGTTCCAGCATTCAAGCCGTACTCCTTCTATTAAAATACAAACTGAATATTTCTGTTGGTTTTGTTTTGTTTTGTTTTGTTAGGAGGACACACAGTTAGTATATCCTATAGATATGATTAGATGAACATTATCAATCTAACATACAAATCACATCACGTGTTTTGGGCTATTTATAATTATTTATCTCTTTGTAGAATATCAAGGTTGTCGTTTAATATTAAAACACTTGAAAGTATGGTGACTGAAATACTAGTAGTACAAACAGTTATCGAAAAAATTACAATGAAATTATAAACTGTAGTTTACGATTCTCATAAATGCATCATTACTTCGGCTCTAAAACAAAAGTTACTGTAATATAAATATAACTGTTTTCCAAAAAAAGTTTGTTATATAAAAAACCGTAAGACACTAGATCAAAAACACTTATTAATTTAGAATTTCCATTAAAAAAACTACTTGTTAAATGTATTTGACAGATAGTACACAATGTTTCAGGGTTCCATACAAGAAGCAAAAAATAAAAACATTACAAAATACTTACCCGTCTAGTTTTTTTTTCTTTTTTTTCAGAATTTTTATGGGCATCGACTGCTAAGGTCATTAGCCCTCGTCACATTCTTTAAAAGAAATTATTATCTCCATCAGGATCGTCATATGTAAGGTTGTAAAGGCCCCTTACATTTTCTTAAAAGACACAAACTTCACAATAAACATTAAGACCTAAAAGACAAGGACAATCACAAACACTTACGGGGTGTAAAGGGCCCCAATATTTCAATTTGAGATAAGGTTCTCAAAAGACCATGAAATTAAAATTTCAACTTATCAATACCATTTCTTTCTTTATATATATATAAAACTACCGCTTAGGGATTCTTTTATCACAGCTTTAAACTTTCATTTTATAGACTTTTAAGAAGTCCACGTGCAAAAAAGCAACTATTTTTTGTTCATTTCCATTATCCAGATCAGCTCTAATATTATTTGTAAGACGGAACCTCTTTCTGAGGTCCTCATATATGGTACACTCTTCTATTAGATGCTTGATTGTCAGCGTTTTATTACAAACATCGCACATTGGTCTCACTTCGCCGGTTAACAAATATGAATTTGTTAATCGCGTGTGACCGATTCTAAGTCTGGTCACCGCTACTTGTTCACGGCGAGTCAACTTAAAGTCGCTTTTCCATTTATATGGAGAAGTTTTTACTGAGTTTAATTTTGTATTTAAACTCCTCCATTCAGCATTCCACTTGTTTTTTACTATGTTTGTTAGACGGTTTTTAACATCTGCCACTCTTACAGGAAATGCATCCAAATCATCGCAGACTGTTGCTTTTTTGGCAGCTTCGTCTGCGATTTCATTACCTGTAATACCAGCATGCCCCGGAATCCATACAAATACGCATAGCTGTCCTCGTTGATATAGAACGTATAAAATGGACAAGATGTTTGTAATTAGGACATCCTTAATGTTCTTGTTCCGAATTACGACAAGTGCACTTAAAGAATCTGAACATATTAGCACTCTCTCTTCGCAATAGTGTTCAGTGTAGCGAAGAGCTTGCTGAATTGCAGTGAGTTCTGCCGTGTAGACACTGGCCCACATCTGGCTGTTTCCAAAAGTGGGCTTCTCCATTTACATATATTGAGCATCCAACACCATGTTCGGTTTTAGAACCGTCAGTATAAATTGTAATATGTTCTTCGTAACTACTGACGGTTGCCAAAAATTCCTGTTGGATGATCACTGCTGGTTTGTTTTTTATTTCTCCTTGAGAGAGATCCAAACTTGTGTTTATCATTGGCAAGAGCCATGGCGGTATTTCTCTAGTCGAAATTGCTAGTGTCTCTGGGATAGCAATTTCGTATTTACTTCTTAATTAGTGGTACCTAATTCCGGCTGGTCTGGAATAGGTAGCACGACGTTCGTATTTATAGCCATAGGATGGTTATTGAAAAGTTTATTATTTATATGGGCAGGATAAGCCCATATATTTGCTGCGTATCTTAGTAAAAGGATCTCTCTTCTATAATGTAGTGGCATTATTCCGGCTTCAGACATCAGACTAGCGGCCGGACTTGTGCGGAAAGCACCAGTTGCATATCTTATTCCGCTATTATGAACTACGTCTAACTTTTATAAATGCGACTTTCTAGCGAATGAATATACGATACATCTGTAGTCTAGTTTAGATTGAACCAATGCTTTATACAATCTCAATAATGTCTCTTTGTCTGAGCTTCAATTTAAGTTCGATAAACATTTTATAATGTTTAGGGCTCTTTTGCATCTATCACTCAAGTCCTGTATATGTAATCCCCATGTAAGGGATTTATCCAATACTAGTCCTAAATATCTTGCATTGTCTTTATATTGTATTGGATTATCATCAATTGTCAACGCAGGACTTTGATGAGGAATTCTCTTCCTACAAAAGTGTACATAGCACGTTTTTTCTGGTGAGAATTGGAATCCGTTATTGTTTGCAACTTCATTTAGAGCATTGATTGCTCGTTGCAATTTGTACCTCACCATAGCAGTCTTGTTGCTGGCATACACAATTGCCAGATCATCAACATAGACGCTTTTGCTGATTTCTACTGGAATGGCTAATATCAATTTATTCATGGCAATGGTAAACAAGGTACCGCTCAACGGCGAACATTGTGGTATGCCATTTTCCAAATTTCTTACAGATGAATATTCGCTACTGACTCGTACTTGGAAAGTACGGTCATTCATATAGTTGCTCAGTAAGACTGGCAGGTTGCCACGAATGCCCCATTCATGTATCTGGAGCATTATACCATGACGCCAGGTCATATCGAAAGCCTTCTATAGCTCAAAGAAGACTCCGACACAATGTTTCCTTGTAATGAAGCTGTTATATATAACGTCCTCTAAGCTGATCATTTGATCAGTGGTAGAATGTTATTGCCGAAAACCTGCTTGATACGGTGATATCAGGTTTTCTTTTTCCAAAACCCAGATGTGTCGATTATTAATCATTTTTTCCAATATTTTCCCCATAGCATACATCAAAGAAATAGGACGATAGCTATTGGGGTCTGTTAAATTTTTATTTTTCTTTGGTACTGGAACAACATGAGCTTTTTTCCACTGCTGCGGGTACGTTCCATCCCGCCATATTTTATTTTAAAGTTCTAATAATCTACGCTTTGCAGTGGTATTCAGCTGCCTGATCATATTATAGTGGATTTCATCTGGGCCAGCAGCTGTTACCTGATTTTTCCAACGCTTTCGCGAATTCTTCCATTTTAAAAGGTACATTATATGAGTAATTATACTCAGTTCCAAAGTTTAGTAGACCTTCAAGTTGTTCTTTTTTAGTACGAAAATCTTCTTTGTAGTTGGCCGTTCTGCTGGCCTTTTCGAAGTGATTGGATAACAGCTCTGCAATTTCATATGGAGTGTCTTTTATTTCATCTTCATCTTAAAGGCTAGTTATTTGAGCAAAATCATTACGCCCACAAATTGCCTTCACTTTCCTCCAAACATCTGATGCAGTAGTAGTATTGTCGATGAATGACACGTATTGTTGCCAGGATCGTTTTTTCGAGTCTATCAGAAGACGTTTTGCATACGCCCTGTATTTCTTAAAGGCAACAAGATTTTCTATGCTAGGACGCTTCTTAAAGGCGTTATACGCCCTTTTCTTTCTTTTTATAGCTTCACTTATTTCATCGTTCCACCATGGAACGGGTTTCTTGGTAAGTTTCCCAGATGTTTTGGGAATATATCTCGATGCCGACTGAATTGTTGCATTTGTTATGGCGTCCACATCGTCTCTGATAACTCCAGTTGTTTCTGGGAGTATCGTTCTAGGTGTGAAGCTCGTCCAGTCTGCCTTTTCAAATAACCATCTTTTAGGGATGGGATATATTGTTCTTGTACCATCAGTTACAATTTGCACCGGGAAATGATCGCTTCCATGCAGATCGTCTATGACATGGAAGCTGTACCTCGGTGCTATCGATCCGCTTATAAGAGCAAGATCTATACAGGACGTCGATCCATCTCTGGCATTGAAAAAGGTTCCTGATCCGTCGTTTAAAATAATAAGTTCTGAACTCATCAGGAACCCTTCCAGTTCTCTTCCACGGGGATCTACTCGATCCGATCCCCAAAGAGAATTATGAGCGTTAAAGTCACCCACCAGTAAAACAGGTGGGGGAAGCTTGGAAATTAGTCTTGGTATGTCATCCTTATTCCAATCAAAATTCGGCAAGTATATGCTGCAGACAGTGATCTGAAGCGGACGTTTCATTCTAACGGCGACCGCTTGTAGGTTTGTGTTTAGAACAACCGCTTCGGTGGTAGCTCTAGTCGATGTTAATACAGCTACTCCACCTCTAACTCTTACATTGGGCGGTTGATCTCGCCAGAATATATTGAGTCCTCTTAATTTAAAATTTTCATTTCGGCGGAAATGCGTTTCTTGCAGACATTTACAGGAGGCTTGGGAGCCTCCATAACAGTCTCTGTAGGTATTACCTTTTTCTTGTCATCAAGAATCTCACTGAGGCGGACTTGGCATTCTGCTTTGGCGTCCGTTTTCTTCAGAACAAGAGCAACTTTCGATGTTTTATCTTCGGGAGGAGGCTGTACTAATATCTTTGGCTTTATAGGATCTTTACTATTGAAAGGTTTCATTTTATTGTCAATAATTCTTTCAATCATATTAGCCAAGGTCGGAGCAAGTTTACTGATTAGTTGACTTTCATCGACAGCAACTGGAGCAGGAACTGGAACGGCAGCCGCAGCCTGAGCGTAAGTTGTTGTTGCTCTAGGCTTACGGGCGTTAACTATCTTCTTTGCATCGAAGTAGCTGACCTTTTGCAGGGTTTTAACTTCCTGCACAGCTACTTCATTTTTGTAGACAGGACAGTTCCTTGATCTACAAGAATGTGCTCCTTTACAGTTGATACATGTAGGAGGCTCTTTACACGGCTCTCCTTCATGCACCTCTTCACCGCACATGCATATTTGCGGTCTTTCACATCTAAGAGCGGTGTGGCCAAAGCGTTGGCACTTAAAGCACCTCATTGGCTGTGGGACAAATGCCGGCACATCCAAACTATGAATCCCTGCTCTTATCTTTTCCGGCAAAGTAGGCCGGTTGAAAGTGAGGACATGAGTAGCTGAGGGTAAGACCTCACCGTTCCTTCTCATGTTCAATCGACGGCACTCTATTACTCCTTGTGCTGCAAGTTCCTCTACAATCTCTTGCTCTGAACAATTTAAAAGATCCCGACAGACCACAACACCTCTTGAGGTGTTGAGTATGCCATGGGGATCTACACGTACAGCAAAATCTCCTATTTTTTTCAGGCCTAGGATCTTCTGAGACTGTATATCATTATAACGTTTTTCTTATTTCCTTAACAGGGCTTCCAGCGCATTTGGTTGTCTCCTGAGCGATGAGAAAATGACTCACCTTCGAAAAATTTTTATCCTCCTTGGTAATGACCAAATATTTAGGTTTTGTGCATTATTGCTCTTGATAAAAGCTTTTTGTAAGCTTTTTCTAGCCTCAATCTTAATTCTTTTAGTTTCCGCACTCTTACGGCGTTTCGCCTCAGGCGAAACGGCCGGTTCTAAACAAGGGTGTTTACATGAACCCTCTGTCACGTTTAGTTGTTCAGTTTCCATGAACAAATAATCCCTTCTGTAGTAAGGCTAGCCGCCGTGGTACACCCTCACTCCAGGGCTACCAACCCTGGAGGTCCGTTCCGGTACCCCAGTGGAACCGGCATATGTCCTGGCAGAGAGCGGATGCGCAGTCTCTGCACTGACTCCAGGCCCTTACACACCGAGCCTTTCAGGGCTCCCATGCCCCGAACAACATGGGCACCTTAACTACATGCTTGCCATCGCGGGGGGCATGTGGACAACGAAAAGTTTTCTGTCTGTTATTCCTGCAAATAACTTCGACTGTGCCCGCCACATCGCCAGCTCTAAAGGTGGTACCATTCCAGTTCCACAATCTGTAAGAATTTTGTATCTGCAGGTGGCCGTGAAATCCAGTCCTCTGATTCGGCCTGCAGATGAAATCGGCCGAAAAATGTATATCCGAGAAACAATACTCAGAACCCAGTTAGCCAGCTATATGCAATGTACGTGAGTACAGCTGTTGCCGCCCTGCACATGGAACGTAGCTGTTGTGCTCCGGACATGGGGATTATCTACCTCAGAGCAATAATAATTATTAAATGTTATATCAATTAAACTATTATTGTTTGTAATTATTATCTTTTGTAATATTTTAAAAGTTAGTGTTATAATTATTTACATTTTACACTGTTAAAAATTAAGGTTTTTAATAATTGTGTAATATTCTTCCATTTAATTTTGTGGAGTATTATATGAATACGTTAATAAAAACATTTATTCAAAATAAATAATGAAAAACGAATTGATAATTCGGGAAAAAATATTTGCAATTTCATAAAATTTGTAGAAATAAGCATGACAGAGTTTCTCATCTGACGTTATGAAAATCATTTTATTTGTAACCAGTTAAATATAAATATATAGTATCCATGGAAATAAATTTTTAATTTGTATTGTTTGAAATTTTAAATAAATTTTAGCAATTATCATTCTTTTAACATTTTATAATATCCACCGGGTTGGTCTAGTGGTACCCAAATTACCTGTTTTGAAATTCAAGTGTTACCGCATTCAAGCCGTACTCCTTCCGTTAAAATACAAACCGAATATTGCTGTTTCTTTTGGTTTGTTTTGCTTTGTTGGGAGGACACACAGTTAGGATATCCTATAGATATGATTAGATGAACATTATCCATCTAACATACAAATAACATCACGTGTTTTAGCGTTTTGGGCTAATTATAATTATTTATCTCTTTGTAGATTATCAAGGTTGTCGTTTAATGTTAATACACTTGCAAGTATGGTGACTGAAATTGTGTTCATTTTATATTTGTGAGCATGTGCGCACATGTGTTAAAAGTACCAACAGTTATTGAAAGATTACAATGATATTATAAACTGTAGTGTACAATTCTCATAATTGTGTCATTACTTCTGCTCAAAAACACAAATGTTACTGTAATAAAAATATAACTGTTTTTCAAAAAAAGGATTGTTACATATAAAACAGTAAGACACTAGGTCAAAAACTCTTATAATTTAGAACTCACTTTAAAAAAAATACTTGTTAAATATATTTGACAGATTGTACACAATGTTTCAGGGTTCCATAAGAGAAGCAAAAAATGACATTACAAAAATCTTACCCAACTGATTTCATTAATAATGTAATTAACATATTTATTTTTATAAATAATTTTAATGTAAAAATCAAATAATTTATGTAATAATTTTTTTTATTATATTATAATTATTGAAAAAATTATAGGTATAAACTACTTTAATTAATCTGTCAGGAAATCAGTTGTTAATCTGTCATCAAATTTTAGAGGGTTTGCCGAAAATAGAGTGTGATAATTACTATTTTTTATTGTTTTAAAGATATTTAAAAAATTATGTCTAAATTACCTGGATTTTGGAAAGTGAATTACTATTTAATAAGATTTATAAAAATTAGCATTAAAAAAGAAAACATCTAATCTTATTTAACACATATTAAAAGAAACTAAAGGAATATAAATATATAGTTTCCATAAAAATAAATTTTTATTTCTAATATAAATTTGTATTGTTGTTTGTAATTTTAAATAAATTTGAACAATTATCATTTTTTAACATTCTAGAATATCCACCTGGTTGGTATAGTGGTAAAAGTTTCTTTCCAAATCAGCTGATTTACAAGTCGACAGTTACAGGGTTCATCCACTAATAAGAGAAGTTTTAAGGTTGGGTTTCAATTAAGTGCAGTTAATATCATCCTCTTTCATCGACATAAGCAATACTTCAATGGATTGCTGAAGGCAGAACAGGTAAAAGTGAGAAAAAAACATTCCAGAATATAGTTATTGAAATTTTAAGTGTCTATAAAATAAACTGTTCAAGTTTTTTAAGATATCAATTAACACTATGATTTATAATTTCCATGCAGTTAATATAGAATTCATATATTTTTTATGGAAAAGGGTTCCTTTGAATTTTATGATTTGTTTTTCCTAATCAGTTTAGTAAATGGTTTCTGCCTTATTATGCAGCTTACTCTGAAAATGTATTAGCACATATGACCACTCGAGGGTCAACTATGATTAATCTTGTGATTACCCTAGAAGAACAGTTGTGGCAATCCTCCCGGTCAAAGCAATGTTTGTCAATAGAGTTCATGATCTGATAGTGGAATCAAATTTTTATTGTGTTGTAATATAAAGAAACAGATTGGTACTGGTCTATAAGTTTTATGTTTGCTTCTAGTATGATAGCATTACCTTTTTTTGGGTATGAAAATCGCTGTAAAATTCATGCTATATATAAAGAAATGATAAAAGTTAAATTATTTGATATTTATTTCAACTATTGTATTAATCAATTTTAACAAGAATAATAAAAAAACCTAGTTTTTTTCAAATGTATAATTTTTTTGTATTGTTTTAATGATATAAAAATAATAATTATTAAATGTTATATCATTAAAACAATTATTGTTTGTAATAATTATCTTTTGTAATATTTTAAACGTTAGTGGTATAATTATTTATATTTACACTCTTAAAAATTAAGGTTTTTAATAATTGTGGGTATTTTTCCTTTTAATTTTGCAGAGTGTTATATGAATACGTTTATAAAAACATTTATTATTCGGGAAAAAATATTTGCAATTAATATTTATACAAATAAGCATGACAGAGAATCTCATCTGACGTTATGAAAATCATTTTATTTGTAACTAGTTAAATATAAATATATAGTATCCATGGAAATAAATTTTAAATTAGTATAGTATCCATGGATATAAATTATTAATTTGTTTTGTTTAACATTTAAATAAATTTTAGCAATCATCATTCTTTTAAAGTAATATCCACCAGGTTGTTTTAGTGGTACCCAAATTCTCTGATTTTAAACTCAAGTGTTCCAGCATTCAAGCCGAGTACTCCTTCTATTAAAATACAAACTAAATATTGCTGTTGGTTTTGTTTTGTTTTGTTAGGATGACACACAGTTAGGATATCCTATAGATATGATTAGATGAACATTATCCACTAACATACAAATAACATCACATGTTTTAGTGTTTTGGGCAATTTATAATTATTTATCTCTTTGTAGAATATCAAGGTTGTCGTTTAATATTAATACACTTGAAAGTATGGTGACTGAAATTGCGTTCATTTTATATTTGTGAGCATGTGCTTACATGTGTTAAAAGTACCAACAGTTATTGAAAGATTACAATGATATTATAAACTGTAGTGTACAATTCTCATAATTGTGTCATTACTTCTGCTCAAAAACACAAATGTTACTGTAATAAAAATATAACTGTTTTTCAAAAAAAGGATTGTTACATATAAAACAGTAAGACACTAGGTCAAAAACTCTTATAATTTAGAACTCACTTTAAAAAAAATACTTGTTAAATATATTTGACAGATTGTACACAATGTTTCAGGGTTCCATAAGAGAAGCAAAAAATAACATTACAAAAATCTTACCCAACTGATTTCATTAATAATGTAATTAACATATTTATTTTTATAAATAATTTTAATGTAAAAATCAAATAATTTATGTAATATTTTTTTTTATTATATTATAATTATTGAAAAAATTATAGGTATAAACTACTTTAATTAATCTGTCAGGAAATCAGTTGTTAATATTTTTGTTTATTTCAAGAGATTTTAGAAACATCTAATCTGTCATCAAATTTTAGAGGGTTTGCCGAAAATAGAGTGTGATAATTACTATTTTTTATTGTTTTAAAGATATTTAAAAAATTATGTCTAAATTACCTGGATTTTGGAAAGTGAATTACTATTTAATAAGATTTATAAAAATTAGCATTAAAAAAGATAACATCTAATCTTATTTAACACATATTTAATAAAACTAAAGGAATATAAATATATAGTTTCCATAGAAATAAATTTTTATTTCTAATATAAATTTGTATTGTTGTTTGTAATTTTAAATAAATTTGAACAATTATCATTTTTTAACATTCTAGAATATGCACCTGGTTGGTATAGTGGTGAAAGTGTCTTTCCAAATCAGCTGATTTACAAGTCGACAGTTACAGGGTTCATTCACTAATAAGAGAAGTTTTAAGGTTGGGTTTCAATTAAGCGCAGTTAATATGATCCTCTTTCATCGACATAAGCAATATTTCAATGGATTGCTGAAGGCAGAACAGGTAAAAGTGAGAAAAAAACATTCCAGAATATAGTTATTGAAATTTTAAGTGTCTATAAAATAAACTGTTCAAGTTTTTCAAGATATCAATTAACACTATGATTTATAATTTCCATGCAGTTAATATAGAATTCATATATTTTTTATGGAAAAGGGTTCCTTTGAATTTTATGATTTGTTTTTCCTAATCAGTTTAGTAAATGGTTTCTGCCTTATTATGCAGCTTACTCTGAAAATGTATTAGCACATATGACCACTCGAGGGTCTACTATGATTAATCTTGTGATTACCCTAGAAGAACAGTTGTGGCAATCCTCCCGGTCAAAGCAATGTTTGTCAATAGAGTTCATGATCTGATAGTGGAATCAAATTTTTATTGTGTTGTAATTTAAAGAAACAGATTGGTACTGGTCTATAAGTTTTATGTTTGCTTCTAGTATGATAGCATTACCTTTTTTTGGGTATAAAAATCGCTGTAAAATTCATGCTATATATAAAGAAATGATAAAAGTTAAATTATTTGATATCTATATTAACTGTTCTATTAATTTTAACAAGAGTAATAAAAAAACCTAGTTTTTTCAAATGTATAATTTTTTTGTATTTTTTTAATGATATAAAAATAATAATTATTAAATGTTATATCATTAAAACAATTATTGTTTGTAATAATTATCTTTTGTAATATTTTAAACGTTAGTGGTATAATTATTTATATTTACACTGTTAAAAATTAAGGTTTTTAATAATTGTGGGTATTTTTCCTTTTAATTTTGCAGAGTGTTATATGAATACGTTTATAAAAACATTTATTATTCGAGAACAAATATTTGCAATTAATATTTATACAAATAAGCATGACAGAGAATTTCATCTGACGTTATGAAAATCATTTTATTTGTAACTAGTTAAATATAAATATATAGTATCCATGGAAATAAATTTTAAATTAGTATAGTATCCATGGATATAAATTATTAATTTGTATTGTTTAACATTTAAATAAATTTTAGCAATCATCATTCTTTTAAAGTAATATCCACCAGGTTGTTTTAGTGGTACCCAAATTCTCTGATTTTAAATTCAAGTGTTCCAGCATTCAAGCCGAGTACTCCTTCTATTAAAATACAAACTAAATATTGCTGTTGGTTTTGTTAGGATGACACAGTTAGGATATCCTATAGATATGATTAGATGAACATTATCCACTAACATACAAATAACATCACATGTTTTAGTGTTTTGGGCAATTTATAATTATTTATCTCTTTGTAGAATATCAAGGTTGTCGTTTAATATTAATACACTTGAAAGTATGGTGACTGGAATTGCGTTCATTTTATATTTGTGATCATGTGCGCACATGTGTTAAAAGTACCAACAGTTATTGAAAGATTACAATGATATTATAAACTGTAGTGTACAATTCTCATAATTGTCATTACTTCGGCTCTAAAACACAAAAGGTACTGTAATAAAAATATAACTTTTTTTCAAAAAAAGATTGTTACATATAAAACCGTAAGACACTAGGTCAAAAACTCTTATAATTTAGAACTCACTTTAAAAAAAATACTTGTTAAATATATTTGACAGATTGTACACAATGTTTCAGGGTTCCATACAAGAAGCAAAAAATTACATTACAAAAATCTTACCCAACTGATTTTGTAATATTTTTTTTTAATTATATTATAATTATTGAAAAAATTATAGGTATAAACTACTTTAATTAATCTGTCAGGAAATCAGTTGTTAATGTTTTTGTTTATTTCAAGAGATTTTAGAAACATCTAATCTGTCATCAAATTTTAGAGGGTTTGCCGAAAATAGAGTGTAATAATTACTTTTATTTATTGTTTTAAAGATATTTAAAAAATTATGTCTAAATTACCTGGATTTTGGAAAGTGAATTACTATTAATTAACATTTATAAAAATTAGCATTACAAAAGATAACATCTAATCTTATATAACACATATTAAATGAAACTAAAGGAATATAAATATATAGTATCCATAGAAATAAATTTTTATTTCTAATATAAATTTGTATTGTTGTTTGTAATTTTAAATAAATTTGAACAATTATCATTTTTTAACATTTTAGAATATCCACCTGGTTGGTATAGTGGTGAAAGTGTCTTTCCAAATCAGCTGATTTACAAGTCGACAGTTACAGTTAAGAGGAGTTTCTTTTTAATGGATTTTAATCCAAGATTGTGGATTTGAGTGCGTTTTGGTGGTTGGGATTCAATTAAGGGCACTTAATATCATCCTCTTTCATCCACATAAGCAATACTTCAATGGACTGCTGATAGCAGAACAGGTAAAAGTGAGAACAAAACATTCTAGAATATAGTTATTGAAATTTTAATTGTCTATCAAAGATATCAATTACAACTATGATTTATAATTTCCATGCAGTTAAAAAAGAATTCATATATTTTTTATGTAAAAGGTTTTTTTTGAATTTTGTGATTTGTTTTTCCTTGAATGGTTTCTGCATTATTATAGTAATCTACTACTGCTGCTTTCTCTGAAAATACATACTGTATTTATTAGCAAATAAGACCACTCGAGGGTTAACTATGATTAATCTTGTGATTACCCTAGAAGAACAGTTGTAGCAATTCTCCCGGTCAAAGCAATATTTGTCAATATAGTTCATGATCTGATGGTGGAATCAAATTTTTATTGTGTTGTAATATGAAGAAACATATTGGTATTGGTCTATTGGTTTTATGTTTGCTTCTAGTATGATAGCATTATCTCTTTTTCGGTATAAAAATTGCCTTAAAATTCATGTATATATATAAAGAAATGATAAAAGTTAAATTATTTGAACTATTGTATTAATCAATTTTAACAAGAATAATAAAAAACCTAGTTTTTTCAAATGTATAATTATTTTGATTGTTTTAGTGATATAAAAATAATAATTATTAAATGGTATATCATTAATACAATTATTGTTTGTAATAATTATCTTTTGTAATATTTTAAAACTTAGTGGTATAATTATTTATATTTACACTGTTAAAAAGTAAGGTTTTTAATAATTGTGGATATTCTTCCATTTAATTTTGCGGAGTATTATATGAATACGTTAATAAAAACATTCATTATGCGGGAAAAAATATTTGCAATTAATATTTATACAAATAAGCATGACAGAGAATCTCATCTGTCGTTATAAAAATCATTTTATTTGTAACTAGTTAAATATAAATATATATAGTATTCATGGAAATATATTTTTAATTTGTATTGTTTAACATTTTAAATGAATATTGGCAATTATCATTCTTTTAACATTTTATAATATCCACCGGGTTGGTCTAGTGGTACCCAAATTATCTGATTTGAAATTCAAGTGTTCCAGCATTCAAGCCGTACTCCTTCTATTAAAATACATACTGAATATTTCTTTATGTTTTGTTTTGTTTTGTTAGGAGGACACACAGTTAGGATATCCTATAGATATGATTAGATGAACATTATCCATCTAACATACAAATCACATCACGTGTTTTGGGCTATTTATAATTATTTATCTCTTTGTAGAATATCAAGGTTGTTGTTTAATATTAAAACACTTGAAAGTATGGTGACTGAAATTGTGTTATCGAACACTAGTAGTACAAACAGTTATCGAAAAAATTACAATGAAATTATAAACTGTAGTTTACGATTCTCATAAATGCATCATTACTTCGGCTCTAAAACAAAAGTTACTGTAATATTAATATAACTGTTTTCCAAAAAAAGTTTTATTATATAGAAACCAGTAAGACACTTGATCAAAAACTCTTAATAATTTAGACTTTTGTTTAAAAAAAAAATAGTTTTAGGGTTCCATACAAGAAGCAAAAAATAAAAACATTACAAAAATCTTACCCGGCTGATTTCATTAATAATATAATTAACATATGGTTTTTTTTTAGATAATTTTAATGTAAAAATCAACTATTTTATGTAATAGTTATTTGTTATTATTTTTTAAATAAATTGTCAGGAAATCGGTTGTTAATATTTTTGTGTATTTCAAGAGATTTCAGAAACATCTAATCTGTCATCAAAGGATAGAGGGTTTGACGAAAATAATTGAGTGTAATAATTACTATTTTTATTGATTTAAAGATATTTCAAAGATTATTTCTAAATTACCTGGATTTTGGAAAGTGAATTACTATTTAATAAGATTTGTAAAAGTTAGCATTACAAAAGATAACATGTAATCTTATTTAACACATATTAAATAAAACTAAAGGAATATAAATATATAGTTTCCATAGAAATAAATTTTTATTTCTAATATAAATTTGTATTATTGTTTGTAATATTAAATAAATTTAACCAATTATCATTTTTTAATATTCTAGAATATCCACCTGGTTGGTATAGTGGTGAAAGTGTCTTCCCAAATCAGCTGATTTAGAAGTCGACAGTTACAGTTAAGAGGAGTTTCTTTTAATGGATTTTAATCCAAGATTGTGGATTTGAGTGCGTTTTGGTTGTTGGGATTCAATTCAGCGCACTTAATATCATCCTCTTTTATCTACATAAGCAATACTTCAATGGATTGCTGAAGGCAGAACAGGTAAAAGTGAGAAAAAAACATTCTAGAATATAGTTATTGAAATTTTAATTGTCTATCAAGATATCAATTAAAACTATGATTTATAATTTCCATGCAGTTAAATAAGAATTCATATATTTTTTATGTAAAAGGTTTCCTTTGAATTTTGTGATTTGTTTTTCCTTGAATGGTTTCTGCATTATTATAGTAATCTACTACTGCTGCTTTCTCTGAAAATACATACTGTATTTATTAGCAAATAAGACCACTCGAGGGTTAACTATGATTAATCTTGCGATTACCCTAGAAGAACAGTTGTAGCAATCCTCCCGGTCAAAGCAATATTTGTCAATATAGTTCATGATCTTATGGTGGAATCAAATTTTTATTGTGTTGTAATATTAAGAAACAGATTGGTATTGGTCTATTGGTTTTACGTTTGCTTCTAGTATGATAGCATTATCTCTTTTTCGGTATAAAAATTGCTGTAAAATTCATGTATATATATATATATATAAAGAAATGATAAAAGTTAAATTATTTGAACTATTGTATTAATCAATTTTAACAAGAATAATAAAAAACCTAGTTTTTTTCAAATGTATAATTTTTTTAGATTGTTTTAATGATATAAAAATAATAATTATTAAATGTTATATTTTTAAAACAATTATTGTTTGTAATAATTATCTTTTGTAATATTTTAAAACTTAGTGGTATAATTATTTATATTTACACTGTTAAAAATTAAGGTTTTTAATAATTGTGGATATTCTTCCATTTAATTTTGCGGAGTATTATATGAATACGTTAATAAAAACATTCATTATGCGGGAAAAAATATTTGCAATTAATATTTATACAAATAAGCATGACAGAGAATCTCATCTGTCGTTATAAAAATCATTTTATTTGTAACTAGTTAAATATAAATATATATAGTATCCATGGAAATATATTTTTAATTTGTATTGTTTAACATTTTAAATGAATATTAGCAATTATCATTCTTTTAACATTTTATAATATCCACCGGGTTGGTCTAGTGGTACCCAAATTATCTGATTTGAAATTCAAGTGTTCCAGCATTCAAGCCGTACTCCTTCTATTAAAATACAAACTGAATATTTCTTTATGTTTTGTTTTGTTAGGAGGACACACAGTTAGGATATCCTATAGATATGATTAGATGAACATTATCCATCTAACATACAAATCACATCACGTGTTTTGGGCTATTTATAATTATTTATCTCTTTGTAGAATATCAAGGTTGTCGTTTAATATTAAAACACTTGAAAGTATGGTGACTGAAATTGTGTTATCGAACACTAGTAGTACAAACAGTTATCGAAAAAATTACAATGAAATTATAAACTGTAGTTTATGATTCTCATAAATGCATCATTACTTCTGCTCTAAAACAAAAATTACTGTAATATAAATATAACTGTTTTCCAAAAAAAGGTTTCTTATATAAAAATCAGTAAGACACTAGATCAAAAACTCTTAATAATTTAGAATTTCATTTTAAAAAAAATACTTGTTAAATATATTTGACAGAGAGTACACAATGTTTTAGGGTTCCATACAAGAAGCAAAAAATAAAAACATTACAAAAATCTTACCGGACTGATTTCATTAATAATATAATTAACATATGATTTTTTGTTAGATAATTTTAATGTAAAAATCAACTAATTTATGTAATAGTTATTTGTTATTATTTTTTAAATAAATTGTCAGGAAATCGGTTGTTAATATTTTTGTGTATTTCAAGAGATTTCAGAAACATCTAATCTGTCATCAAAGCATAGAGGGTTTGACGAAAATAATTGAGTGTAATAATTACTATTTTTATTGATTTAAAGATATTTCAAAAATTATGTCTAAATTACCTGGATTTTGGAAAGTGAATTACTATTTAATAAGATTTATAAAAGTTAGCATTACAAAAGATAACATGTAATTTTATTTAACACATATTAAATGAATCTAAAGGAATATAAATATATAGTTTCTATAGAAATACATTTTTATTTCTAATATAAATTTGTATTATTTTTTGTAATTATAAATAAATTTAACCAATTATCATTTTTTAATATTCTAGAATGTCGTCCTGGTCGGTATACTGGTGAAAGTGTCTTCCCAAATCAGCTGATTTACAAGTCGACAGTTACAGTTAAGAGGAGTTTCTTTTTAATGGATTTTAATCCAAGATTGTGGATTTGAGTGCGTTTTGGTGGTTGGGATTCAATTAAGGGCACTTAATATCATCCTCTTTCATCCACATAAGCAATACTTCAATGGACTACTGATGGCAGAACAGGTAAAAGTGAGAACAAAACATTCTAGAATATAGTTATTGAAATTTTAATTGTCTATCAAGATATCAATTAAAACTATGATTTATAATTTCCATGCAGTTAAAAAAGAATTCATATATTTTTTATGTAAAAGGTTTCCTTTGAATTTTGTGATTTGTTTTTCCTTAAATGGTTTCTGCATTATTATAGTAGTCTAATACTGCTGCTTTCTCTGAAAATACATACTGTATTTATTAGCAAATAAGACCACTCGAGGGTTAACTATGATTAATCTTGTGATTACCCTAGAAGAACAGTTGTAGCAATCCTCCCGGTCAAAGCAATATTTGTCAATATAGTTCATGATCTGATGGTGGAATCAAATTTTTATTGTGTTGTAATATGAAGAAACATATTGGTATTGGTCTATTGGTTTTATGTTTGCTTCTAGTATGATAGCATTATCTCTTTTTCGGTATAAAAATTGCTGTAAAATTCATGTATATATATAAAGAAATGATAAAAGTTAAATTATTTGAACTATTGTATTAATCAATTTTAACAAGAATAATAAAAAACCTAGTTTTTTCAAATGTATAATTATTTTGATTGTTTTAGTGATATAAAAATAATAATTATTAAATGGTATATCATTAATACAATTATTGTTTGTAATAATTATCTTTTGTAATATTTTAAAACTTAGTGGTATAATTATTTATATTTACACTGTTAAAAAGTAAGGTTTTTAATAATTGTGGATATTCTTCCATTTAATTTTGCGGAGTATTATATGAATACGTTAATAAAAACATTCATTATGCGGGAAAAAATATTTGCAATTAATATTTATACAAATAAGCATGACAGAGAATCTCATCTGTCGTTATAAAAATCATTTTATTTGTAACTAGTTAAATATAAATATATATAGTATTCATGGAAATATATTTTTAATTTGTATTGTTTAACATTTTAAATGAATATTGGCAATTATCATTCTTTTAACATTTTATAATATCCACCGGGTTGGTCTAGTGGTACCCAAATTATCTGATTTGAAATTCAAGTGTTCCAGCATTCAAGCCGTACTCCTTCTATTAAAATACATACTGAATATTTCTTTATGTTTTGTTTTGTTTTGTTAGGAGGACACACAGTTAGGATATCCTATAGATATGATTAGATGAACATTATCCATCTAACATACAAATCACATCACGTGTTTTGGGCTATTTATAATTATTTATCTCTTTGTAGAATATCAAGGTTGTTGTTTAATATTAAAACACTTGAAAGTATGGTGACTGAAATTGTGTTATCGAACACTAGTAGTACAAACAGTTATCGAAAAAATTACAATGAAATTATAAACTGTAGTTTACGATTCTCATAAATGCATCATTACTTCGGCTCTAAAACAAAAGTTACTGTAATATTAATATAACTGTTTTCCAAAAAAAGTTTTATTATATAGAAACCAGTAAGACACTTGATCAAAAACTCTTAATAATTTAGACTTTTGTTTAAAAAAAAAATAGTTTTAGGGTTCCATACAAGAAGCAAAAAATAAAAACATTACAAAAATCTTACCCGGCTGATTTCATTAATAATATAATTAACATATGGTTTTTTTTTAGATAATTTTAATGTAAAAATCAACTATTTTATGTAATAGTTATTTGTTATTATTTTTTAAATAAATTGTCAGGAAATCGGTTGTTAATATTTTTGTGTATTTCAAGAGATTTCAGAAACATCTAATCTGTCATCAAAGGATAGAGGGTTTGACGAAAATAATTGAGTGTAATAATTACTATTTTTATTGATTTAAAGATATTTCAAAGATTATTTCTAAATTACCTGGATTTTGGAAAGTGAATTACTATTTAATAAGATTTGTAAAAGTTAGCATTACAAAAGATAACATGTAATCTTATTTAACACATATTAAATAAAACTAAAGGAATATAAATATATAGTTTCCATAGAAATAAATTTTTATTTCTAATATAAATTTGTATTATTGTTTGTAATATTAAATAAATTTAACCAATTATCATTTTTTAATATTCTAGAATATCCACCTGGTTGGTATAGTGGTGAAAGTGTCTTCCCAAATCAGCTGATTTACAAGTCGACAGTTACAGTTAAGAGGAGTTTCTTTTAATGGATTTTAATCCAAGATTGTGGATTTGAGTGCGTTTTGGTTGTTGGGATTCAATTCAGCGCACTTAATATCATCCTCTTTTATCTACATAAGCAATACTTCAATGGATTGCTGAAGGCAGAACAGGTAAAAGTGAGAAAAAAACATTCTAGAATATAGTTATTGAAATTTTAATTGTCTATCAAGATATCAATTAAAACTATGATTTATAATTTCCATGCAGTTAAATAAGAATTCATATATTTTTTATGTAAAAGGTTTCCTTTGAATTTTGTGATTTGTTTTTCCTTGAATGGTTTCTGCATTATTATAGTAATCTACTACTGCTGCTTTCTCTGAAAATACATACTGTATTTATTAGCAAATAAGACCACTCGAGGGTTAACTATGATTAATCTTGCGATTACCCTAGAAGAACAGTTGTAGCAATCCTCCCGGTCAAAGCAATATTTGTCAATATAGTTCATGATCTTATGGTGGAATCAAATTTTTATTGTGTTGTAATATTAAGAAACAGATTGGTATTGGTCTATTGGTTTTACGTTTGCTTCTAGTATGATAGCATTATCTCTTTTTCGGTATAAAAATTGCTGTAAAATTCATGTATATATATATATATAAAGAAATGATAAAAGTTAAATTATTTGAACTATTGTATTAATCAATTTTAACAAGAATAATAAAAAACCTAGTTTTTTTCAAATGTATAATTTTTTTAGATTGTTTTAATGATATAAAAATAATAATTATTAAATGTTATATTTTTAAAACAATTATTGTTTGTAATAATTATCTTTTGTAATATTTTAAAACTTAGTGGTATAATTATTTATATTTACACTGTTAAAAATTAAGGTTTTTAATAATTGTGGATATTCTTCCATTTAATTTTGCGGAGTATTATATGAATACGTTAATAAAAACATTCATTATGCGGGAAAAAATATTTGCAATTAATATTTATACAAATAAGCATGACAGAGAATCTCATCTGTCGTTATAAAAATCATTTTATTTGTAACTAGTTAAATATAAATATATATAGTATCCATGGAAATATATTTTTAATTTGTATTGTTTAACATTTTAAATGAATATTAGCAATTATCATTCTTTTAACATTTTATAATATCCACCGGGTTGGTCTAGTGGTACCCAAATTATCTGATTTGAAATTCAAGTGTTCCAGCATTCAAGCCGTACTCCTTCTATTAAAATACAAACTGAATATTTCTTTATGTTTTGTTTTGTTAGGAGGACACACAGTTAGGATATCCTATAGATATGATTAGATGAACATTATCCATCTAACATACAAATCACATCACGTGTTTTGGGCTATTTATAATTATTTATCTCTTTGTAGAATATCAAGGTTGTCGTTTAATATTAAAACACTTGAAAGTATGGTGACTGAAATTGTGTTATCGAACACTAGTAGTACAAACAGTTATCGAAAAAATTACAATGAAATTATAAACTGTAGTTTATGATTCTCATAAATGCATCATTACTTCTGCTCTAAAACAAAAATTACTGTAATATAAATATAACTGTTTTCCAAAAAAAGGTTTCTTATATAAAAATCAGTAAGACACTAGATCAAAAACTCTTAATAATTTAGAATTTCATTTTAAAAAAAATACTTGTTAAATATATTTGACAGAGAGTACACAATGTTTTAGGGTTCCATACAAGAAGCAAAAAATAAAAACATTACAAAAATCTTACCGGACTGATTTCATTAATAATATAATTAACATATGATTTTTTGTTAGATAATTTTAATGTAAAAATCAACTAATTTATGTAATAGTTATTTGTTATTATTTTTTAAATAAATTGTCAGGAAATCGGTTGTTAATATTTTTGTGTATTTCAAGAGATTTCAGAAACATCTAATCTGTCATCAAAGCATAGAGGGTTTGACGAAAATAATTGAGTGTAATAATTACTATTTTTATTGATTTAAAGATATTTCAAAAATTATGTCTAAATTACCTGGATTTTGGAAAGTGAATTACTATTTAATAAGATTTATAAAAGTTAGCATTACAAAAGATAACATGTAATTTTATTTAACACATATTAAATGAATCTAAAGGAATATAAATATATAGTTTCTATAGAAATACATTTTTATTTCTAATATAAATTTGTATTATTTTTTGTAATTATAAATAAATTTAACCAATTATCATTTTTTAATATTCTAGAATGTCGTCCTGGTCGGTATACTGGTGAAAGTGTCTTCCCAAATCAGCTGATTTACAAGTCGACAGTTACAGTTAAGAGGAGTTTCTTTTTAATGGATTTTAATCCAAGATTGTGGATTTGAGTGCGTTTTGGTGGTTGGGATTCAATTAAGGGCACTTAATATCATCCTCTTTCATCCACATAAGCAATACTTCAATGGACTACTGATGGCAGAACAGGTAAAAGTGAGAACAAAACATTCTAGAATATAGTTATTGAAATTTTAATTGTCTATCAAGATATCAATTAAAACTATGATTTATAATTTCCATGCAGTTAAAAAAGAATTCATATATTTTTTATGTAAAAGGTTTCCTTTGAATTTTGTGATTTGTTTTTCCTTAAATGGTTTCTGCATTATTATAGTAGTCTAATACTGCTGCTTTCTCTGAAAATACATACCGTATTTATTAGCACATAAGACCACTCGAGGGTTAACTATGATTAATCTTGTGATTACCCTAGAAGAACAGTTGTAGCCATCCTCCTGGTCAAAGCAATATTTGTCAATATAGTTCATGATCTGATGGTGGAATCAAATTTTTATTGTGTTGTAATATTAAGAAACAGATTGGTATTGGTCTATTGGTTTTATGTTTGCTTCTAATATGATAGCATCATCTCTTTTTCAGTATAAAAATTGCTGTAAAATTAATGTATACATATAAAGAAATGATAAAAGTTAAATTATTTGAACTATAATATTAATCAATTTTAACAAGAATAATAAAAAACCTAGTTTTTTCAAATGTATAATTTTTTTAGATTGTTTTAATGATATAAAAATAATAATTATTAAATGTTATATTTTTAAAACAATTATTGTTTGTAATAATTATCTTTTGTAATATTTTAAAACTTAGTGGAATAATTATTTATATTTACACTGCTAAAAAATAAGGGTTTTAAAATTTTGTGGATATTCTTCCATTTAATTTTGCCGAGTATTATATGAATACGTTAATAAAAACATTCATTATTCGGGAAAAAAATATTTGCAATTATTATTTATACAAATAAGCATGACAGAGAATCTTATCTGACGTTATGAAAATCATTTTATTTGTATCT
Organism: Lycorma delicatula; assembly: GCF_047948215.1. NCBI lineage: Eukaryota > Metazoa > Arthropoda > Insecta > Hemiptera > Fulgoridae > Lycorma > Lycorma delicatula. The sequence goes on along the minus strand of NC_134455.1, from coordinate 321,144,308 downwards.
AGTTAAATATAAATATATAGTATCCATGGAAATATACATTTTTTTGTGTTGTATAACATTTTAAATGAATATTAGCAATTATCATTCTTTTAACATTTTATAATATCCAGCGGGTTGGTCTAGTGGTACCCAAATTATCTGATTTGAAATTCAATTGTTCCAGCATTCAAGCTGTACTCCTTCTATTAAAATACAAACTGAATATTTCTGTTGGTTTTGTTAGGAGGACACACAGTTAGGATATCCTATAGATATGTTTAGAGGAACATTATCCATCTAACATACAAATCACATCACGTGTTTTGGGCTATTTATAATTATTTATCTATTTGTAGAATATCAAGGTTGTCGTTTAATATTAAAACACTTGAAAGTATGGTGACTGAAATTGTGTTATCGAACACTAGTAGTACAAACAGCTATCGAAAAAATTACAATGAAATTATAAACTGTAGTTTACGATTCTCATAAATGCATCATTACTTCGGCTCTAAAACAAAAGTTACTGTAATATAAATATAACTGTTTTCCAAAAAAAGTTTGTTATATAAAAACCAGTAAGACACTAGATCAAAAACGCTTAATAATTTATAGATTCCTTTAAAAAAAAATACTTGTTAAATATATTTGACAGAGTACACAGTGTTTTAGGGTTCCATACAAGAAGCAAAAAATAAAAACATTACAAAAATCTTACCCGACTGATTTCATTAATAATATAATTAACATATGATTATTTTTTAGATAATTTTAATGTAAAAATGAACTAATTTATGTAATAGTTATTTTTTAGATAAATTGCCAGGAAATCGGTTGTTAATATTTTTGTGTATTTCAAGAGATTTCAGAAACATCTAATCTGTCATCAAAGCATAGAGGGTTTGACGAAAATAATTGAGTGTAATAATTACTATTTTTATTGATTTAAAGATATTTCAAAAATTATGTCTAAATTACCTGGATTTTGGAAAGTGAATTACTATTTAATAAGATTAATAAAAGTTAGTATTACAAAAGATAACATGTAATCTTATTTAACACATATCAAATGAAACTAAAGGAATATAAATATATAGTTTACATAGAAATACATTTTTATTTCTAATATAAATTTGTATTATTGTTTGTAATTATAAATAAATTTAACCAATTATCATTTTTTAATATTCTAGAATGTCCTCTTGGTCGGTATAGTGGTGAAAGTGTCTTCCCAAATCAGCTGATTTACAAGTCGACAGTTACAGTTAAGAGGAGTTTCTTTTTAATGGATTTTAATCCAAGATTGTGCATTTGAGTGCGTTTTGGTGGTTGGGATTCAATTAAGGGCACTTAATATCATCCTCTTTCATCCACATAAGCAATACTTCAATGGACTGCTGATGGCAGAACAGGTAAAAGAGAGAACAAAACATTCTAGAATATACATATTGAAATTTTAATTGTCTATCAAGATATCAATTAAAACTATGATTTATAATTTCCATGCAGTTAAAAAAGAATTCATATATTTTTTATGTAAAAGGTTTCCTTTGAATTTTGTGATTTGTTTTTCCTTTAATGGTTTCTGCATTATTATAGTAGTCTAATACTGCTGCTTTCTCTGAAAATACATACTGTATTTATTAGCACATAAGACCACTCGAGGGTTAACTATGATTAATCTTGTGATTACCCTAGAAGAACAGTTGTAGCCATCCTCCTGGTCAAAGCAATATTTGTCAATATAGTTCATGATCTGATGGTGGAATCAAATTTTTATTGTGTTGTAATATTAAGAAACAGATTGGTATTGGTCTATTGGTTTTATGTTTGCTTCTAATATGATAGCATTATCTCTTTTTCAGTATAAAAATTGCTGTAAAATTAATGTATACATATAAAGAAATGATAAAAGTTAAATTATTTGAACTATAATATTAATCAATTTTAACAAGAATAATAAAAAACCTAGTTTTTTCAAATGTATAATTTTTTTAGATTGTTTTAATGATATAAAAATAATAATTATTAAATGTTATATTTTTAAAACAATTATTGTTTGTAATAATTATCTTTTGTAATATTTTAAAACTTAGTGGAATAATTATTTATATTTACACTGCTAAAAAATAAGGGTTTTAAAATTTTGTGGATATTCTTCCATTTAATTTTGCCGAGTATTATATGAATACGTTAATAAAAACATTCATTATTCGGGAAAAAAATATTTGCAATTATTATTTATACAAATAAGCATGACAGAGAATCTTATCTGACGTTATGAAAATCATTTTATTTGTATCTAGTTAAATATAAATATATAGTATCCATGGAAATAAATTTTTAATTTGTGTAGTATCCATGGAAATATATTTTTTTTTTGTGTTGTATAACATTTTAAATGAATATTAGCAATTGTCATTCTTTTAACATTTTATAATATCCAGCGGGTTGGTCTAGTGGTACCCAAATTATCTGATTTGAAATTCAATTGTTCCAGCATTCAAGCTGTACTCCTTCTATTAAAATACAAACTGAATATTTCTGTTGGTTTTGTTAGGAGGACACACAGTTAGGATATCCTATAGATATGTTTAGATGAACATTATCCATCTAACATACAAATCACATCACGTGTTTTGGGCTATTTATAATTATTTATCTATTTGTAGAATATCAAGGTTGTCGTTTAATATTAAAACACTTGAAAGTATGGTGACTGAAATTGTGTTATCGAACACTAGTAGTACAAACAGCTATCGCAAAAATTACAATGAAATTATAAACTGTAGTTTACGATTCTCATAAATGCATCATTACTTCGGCTCTAAAACAAAAGTTACTGTAATATAAATATAACTGTTTTCCAAAAAAAGTTTGTTATATAAAAACCAGTAAGACACTAGATCAAAAACGCTTAATAATTTATAGATTCCTTTAAAAAAAAATACTTGTTAAATATATTTGACAGAGTACACAATGTTTTAGGGTTCCATACAAGAAGCAAAAAATAAAAACATTACAAAAATCTTACCCGACTGATTTCATTAATAATATAATTAACATATGATTATTTTTTAGATAATTTTAATGTAAAAATGAACTAATTTATGTAATAGTTATTTTTTAGATAAATTGCCAGGAAATCGGTTGTTAATATTTTTGTGTATTTCAAGAGATTTCAGAAACATCTAATCTGTCATCAAAGCATAGAGGGTTTGACGAAAATAATTGAGTGTAATAATTACTATTTTTATTGATTTAAAGATATTTCAAAAATTATGTCTAAATTACCTGGATTTTGGAAAGTGAATTACTATTTAATAAGATTAATAAAAGTTAGTATTACAAAAGATAACATGTAATCTTATTTAACACATATCAAATGAAACTAAAGGAATATAAATATATAGTTTACATAGAAATACATTTTTATTTCTAATATAAATTTGTATTATTGTTTGTAATTATAAATAAATTTAACCAATTATCATTTTTTAATATTCTAGAATGTCCTCTTGGTCGGTATAGTGGTGAAAGTGTCTTCCCAAATCAGCTGATTTACAAGTCGACAGTTACAGTTAAGAGGAGTTTCTTTTTAATGGATTTTAATCCAAGATTGTGGATTTGAGTGCGTTTTGGTGGTTGGGATTCAATTAAGGGCACTTAATATCATCCTCTTTCATTCACATAAGCAATACTTCAATGGACTGCTGATGGCAGAACAGGTAAAAGAGAGAACAAAACATTCTAGAATATACATATTGAAATTTTAATTGTCTATCAAGATATCAATTAAAACTATGATTTATAATTTCCATGCAGTTAAAAAAGAATTCATATATTTTTTATGTAAAAGGTTTCCTTTGAATTTTGTGATTTGTTTTTCCTTAAATGGTTTCTGCATTATTATAGTAGTCTAATACTGCTGCTTTCTCTGAAAATACATACTGTATTTATTAGCACATAAGACCACTCGAGGGTTAACTATGATTAATCTTGTGATTACCCTAGAAGAACAGTTGTAGCCATCCTCCTGGTCAAAGCAATATTTGTCAATATAGTTCATGATCTGATGGTGGAATCAAATTTTTATTGTGTTGTAATATTAAGAAACAGATTGGTATTGGTCTATTGGTTTTATGTTTGCTTCTAATATGATAGCATTATCTCTTTTTCAGTATAAAAATTGCTGTAAAATTAATGTATACATATAAAGAAATGATAAAAGTTAAATTATTTGAACTATAATATTAATCAATTTTAACAAGAATAATAAAAAACCTAGTTTTTTCAAATGTATAATTTTTTTAGATTGTTTTAATGATATAAAAATAATAATTATTAAATGTTATATTTTTAAAACAATTATTGTTTGTAATAATTATCTTTTGTAATATTTTAAAACTTAGTGGAATAATTATTTATATTTACACTGCTAAAAAATAAGGGTTTTAAAATTTTGTGGATATTCTTCCATTTAATTTTGCCGAGTATTATATGAATACGTTAATAAAAACATTCATTATTCGGGAAAAAAATATTTGCAATTATTATTTATACAAATAAGCATGACAGAGAATCTTATCTGACGTTATGAAAATCATTTTATTTGTATCTAGTTAAATATAAATATATAGTATCCATGGAAATAAATTTTTAATTTGTGTAGTATCCATGGAAATATATTTTTTTTTTGTGTTGTATAACATTTTAAATGAATATTAGCAATTATCATTCTTTTAACATTTTATAATATCCACCGGGTTGGTCTAGTGGTACCCAAATTATCTGATTTGAAATTCAATTGTTCCAGCATTCAAGCTGTACTCCTTCTATTAAAATACAAACTGAATATTTCTGTTGGTTTTGTTAGGAGGACACACAGTTAGGATATCCTATAGATATGTTTAGATGAACATTATCCATCTAACATACAAATCACATCACGTGTTTTGGGCTATTTATAATTATTTATCTATTTGTAGAATATCAAGGTTGTCGTTTAATATTAAAACACTTGAAAGTATGGTGACTGAAATTGTGTTATCGAACACTAGTAGTACAAACAGCTATCGAAAAAATTACAATGAAATTATAAACTGTAGTTTACGATTCTCATAAATGCATCATTACTTCGGCTCTAAAACAAAAGTTACTGTAATATAAATATAACTGTTTTCCAAAAAAAGTTTGTTATATAAAAACCAGTAAGACACTAGATCAAAAACGCTTAATAATTTATAGATTCCTTTAAAAAAAAATACTTGTTAAATATATTTGACAGAGTACACAATGTTTTAGGGTTCCATACAAGAAGCAAAAAATAAAAACATTACAAAAATCTTACCCGACTGATTTCATTAATAATATAATTAACATATGATTATTTTTTAGATAATTTTAATGTAAAAATGAACTAATTTATGTAATAGTTATTTTTTAGATAAATTGCCAGGAAATCGGTTGTTAATATTTTTGTGTATTTCAAGAGATTTCAGAAACATCTAATCTGTCATCAAAGCATAGAGGGTTTGACGAAAATAATTGAGTGTAATAATTACTATTTTTATTGATTTAAAGATATTTCAAAAATTATGTCTAAATTACCTGGATTTTGGAAAGTGAATTACTATTTAATAAGATTAATAAAAGTTAGTATTACAAAAGATAACATGTAATCTTATTTAACACATATCAAATGAAACTAAAGGAATATAAATATATAGTTTACATAGAAATACATTTTTATTTCTAATATAAATTTGTATTATTGTTTGTAATTATAAATAAATTTAACCAATTATCATTTTTTAATATTCTAGAATGTCCTCTTGGTCGGTATAGTGGTGAAAGTGTCTTCCCAAATCAGCTGATTTACAAGTCGACAGTTACAGTTAAGAGGAGTTTCTTTTTAATGGATTTTAATCCAAGATTGTGGATTTGAGTGCGTTTTGGTGGTTGGGATTCAATTAAGGGCACTTAATATCATCCTCTTTCATTCACATAAGCAATACTTCAATGGACTGCTGATGGCAGAACAGGTAAAAGAGAGAACAAAACATTCTAGAATATACATATTGAAATTTTAATTGTCTATCAAGATATCAATTAAAACTATGATTTATAATTTCCATGCAGTTAAAAAAGAATTCATATATTTTTTATGTAAAAGGTTTCCTTTGAATTTTGTGATTTGTTTTTCCTTAAATGGTTTCTGCATTATTATAGTAGTCTAATACTGCTGCTTTCTCTGAAAATACATACTGTATTTATTAGCACATAAGACCACTCGAGGGTTAACTATGATTAATCTTGTGATTACCCTAGAAGAACAGTTGTAGCCATCCTCCTGGTCAAAGCAATATTTGTCAATATAGTTCATGATCTGATGGTGGAATCAAATTTTTATTGTGTTGTAATATTAAGAAACAGATTGGTATTGGTCTATTGGTTTTATGTTTGCTTCTAATATGATAGCATTATCTCTTTTTCAGTATAAAAATTGCTGTAAAATTCATGTTATAAATAAAGAAATGATAAAAGTTAAATTAATTTGAACTATTGTATTAATCAATTTTAAGGAAAATTATAAAAAACCTAGTTTTTTTCAAATGTATAATTTTTTTACATTGTTTTAGTGATATAAAAATAATAATTATTAAATGTTATATTTTTTAAGCAATTATTGTTTGTAATAATTATCTTTTGTAATATTTTAAAACTTAGTGGTATAATTATTTATATTTACAGTGTTAAAAAATAAGGTTTTTAAAATTTTGTGGATATTCTTCCATTTAATTTTGCCGAGTATTATATGAATACGTTAATAAAAACATTCATTATTCGGGAAAAAATATTTGCAATTATTATTTATAGAAATAAGCATGACAGAGAATCTTATCTGACGTTATGAAAATCATTTTATTTGTATGTAGTTAAATATAAATATATAGTATCCATGGAAATAAATTTTTAATTTGTGTAGTATCCATGGAAATATATTTTTAATTTGTGTTGTATAACATTTTAAATGAATATTAGCAATTATCATTCTTTTAACATTTTATAATATCCAGCGGGTTGGTCTAGTGGTACCCAAATTATCTGATTTGAAATTCAAGTGTTCCAGCATTCAAGCCGTACTCCTTCTATTAAAATACAAACTGAATATTTCTGTTGGTTTTGTTTTGTTTTGTTTTGTTAGGAGGACACACAGTTAGTATATCCTATAGATATGATTAGATGAACATTATCAATCTAACATACAAATCACATCACGTGTTTTGGGCTATTTATAATTATTTATCTCTTTGTAGAATATCAAGGTTGTCGTTTAATATTAAAACACTTGAAAGTATGGTGACTGAAATACTAGTAGTACAAACAGTTATCGAAAAAATTACAATGAAATTATAAACTGTAGTTTACGATTCTCATAAATGCATCATTACTTCGGCTCTAAAACAAAAGTTACTGTAATATAAATATAACTGTTTTCCAAAAAAAGTTTGTTATATAAAAAACCGTAAGACACTAGATCAAAAACACTTATTAATTTAGAATTTCCATTAAAAAAACTACTTGTTAAATGTATTTGACAGATAGTACACAATGTTTCAGGGTTCCATACAAGAAGCAAAAAATAAAAACATTACAAAATACTTACCCGTCTAGTTTTTTTTTCTTTTTTTTCAGAATTTTTATGGGCATCGACTGCTAAGGTCATTAGCCCTCGTCACATTCTTTAAAAGAAATTATTATCTCCATCAGGATCGTCATATGTAAGGTTGTAAAGGCCCCTTACATTTTCTTAAAAGACACAAACTTCACAATAAACATTAAGACCTAAAAGACAAGGACAATCACAAACACTTACGGGGTGTAAAGGGCCCCAATATTTCAATTTGAGATAAGGTTCTCAAAAGACCATGAAATTAAAATTTCAACTTATCAATACCATTTCTTTCTTTATATATATATAAAACTACCGCTTAGGGATTCTTTTATCACAGCTTTAAACTTTCATTTTATAGACTTTTAAGAAGTCCACGTGCAAAAAAGCAACTATTTTTTGTTCATTTCCATTATCCAGATCAGCTCTAATATTATTTGTAAGACGGAACCTCTTTCTGAGGTCCTCATATATGGTACACTCTTCTATTAGATGCTTGATTGTCAGCGTTTTATTACAAACATCGCACATTGGTCTCACTTCGCCGGTTAACAAATATGAATTTGTTAATCGCGTGTGACCGATTCTAAGTCTGGTCACCGCTACTTGTTCACGGCGAGTCAACTTAAAGTCGCTTTTCCATTTATATGGAGAAGTTTTTACTGAGTTTAATTTTGTATTTAAACTCCTCCATTCAGCATTCCACTTGTTTTTTACTATGTTTGTTAGACGGTTTTTAACATCTGCCACTCTTACAGGAAATGCATCCAAATCATCGCAGACTGTTGCTTTTTTGGCAGCTTCGTCTGCGATTTCATTACCTGTAATACCAGCATGCCCCGGAATCCATACAAATACGCATAGCTGTCCTCGTTGATATAGAACGTATAAAATGGACAAGATGTTTGTAATTAGGACATCCTTAATGTTCTTGTTCCGAATTACGACAAGTGCACTTAAAGAATCTGAACATATTAGCACTCTCTCTTCGCAATAGTGTTCAGTGTAGCGAAGAGCTTGCTGAATTGCAGTGAGTTCTGCCGTGTAGACACTGGCCCACATCTGGCTGTTTCCAAAAGTGGGCTTCTCCATTTACATATATTGAGCATCCAACACCATGTTCGGTTTTAGAACCGTCAGTATAAATTGTAATATGTTCTTCGTAACTACTGACGGTTGCCAAAAATTCCTGTTGGATGATCACTGCTGGTTTGTTTTTTATTTCTCCTTGAGAGAGATCCAAACTTGTGTTTATCATTGGCAAGAGCCATGGCGGTATTTCTCTAGTCGAAATTGCTAGTGTCTCTGGAATAGCAATTTCGTATTTACTTCTTAATTAGTGGTACCTAATTCCGGCTGGTCTGGAATAGGTAGCACGACGTTCGTATTTATAGCCATAGGATGGTTATTGAAAAGTTTATTATTTATATGGGCAGGATAAGCCCATATATTTGCTGCGTATCTTAGTAAAAGGATCTCTCTTCTATAATGTAGTGGCATTATTCCGGCTTCAGACATCAGACTAGCGGCCGGACTTGTGCGGAAAGCACCAGTTGCATATCTTATTCCGCTATTATGAACTACGTCTAACTTTTATAAATGCGACTTTCTAGCGAATGAATATACGATACATCTGTAGTCTAGTTTAGATTGAACCAATGCTTTATACAATCTCAATAATGTCTCTTTGTCTGAGCTTCAATTTAAGTTCGATAAACATTTTATAATGTTTAGGGCTCTTTTGCATCTATCACTCAAGTCCTGTATATGTAATCCCCATGTAAGGGATTTATCCAATACTAGTCCTAAATATCTTGCATTGTCTTTATATTGTATTGGATTATCATCAATTGTCAACGCAGGACTTTGATGAGGAATTCTCTTCCTACAAAAGTGTACATAGCACGTTTTTTCTGGTGAGAATTGGAATCCGTTATTGTTTGCAACTTCATTTAGAGCATTGATTGCTCGTTGCAATTTGTACCTCACCATAGCAGTCTTGTTGCTGGCATACACAATTGCCAGATCATCAACATAGACGCTTTTGCTGATTTCTACTGGAATGGCTAATATCAATTTATTCATGGCAATGGTAAACAAGGTACCGCTCAACGGCGAACATTGTGGTATGCCATTTTCCAAATTTCTTACAGATGAATATTCGCTACTGACTCGTACTTGGAAAGTACGGTCATTCATATAGTTGCTCAGTAAGACTGGCAGGTTGCCACGAATGCCCCATTCATGTATCTGGAGCATTATACCATGACGCCAGGTCATATCGAAAGCCTTCTATAGCTCAAAGAAGACTCCGACACAATGTTTCCTTGTAATGAAGCTGTTATATATAACGTCCTCTAAGCTGATCATTTGATCAGTGGTAGAATGTTATTGCCGAAAACCTGCTTGATACGGTGATATCAGGTTTTCTTTTTCCAAAACCCAGATGTGTCGATTATTAATCATTTTTTCCAATATTTTCCCCATAGCATACATCAAAGAAATAGGACGATAGCTATTGGGGTCTGTTAAATTTTTATTTTTCTTTGGTACTGGAACAACATGAGCTTTTTTCCACTGCTGCGGGTACGTTCCATCCCGCCATATTTTATTTTAAAGTTCTAATAATCTACGCTTTGCAGTGGTATTCAGCTGCCTGATCATATTATAGTGGATTTCATCCGGGCCAGCAGCTGTTACCTGATTTTTCCAACGCTTTCGCGAATTCTTCCATTTTAAAAGGTACATTATATGAGTAATTATACTCAGTTCCAAAGTTTAGTAGACCTTCAAGTTGTTCTTTTTTAGTACGAAAATCTTCTTTGTAGTTGGCCGTTCTGCTGGCCTTTTCGAAGTGATTGGATAACAGCTCTGCAATTTCATATGGAGTGTCTTTTATTTCATCTTCATCTTAAAGGCTAGTTATTTGAGCAAAATCATTACGCCCACAAATTGCCTTCACTTTCCTCCAAACATCTGATGCAGTAGTAGTATTGTCGATGAATGACACGTATTGTTGCCAGGATCGTTTTTTCGAGTCTATCAGAAGACGTTTTGCATACGCCCTGTATTTCTTAAAGGCAACAAGATTTTCTATGCTAGGACGCTTCTTAAAGGCGTTATACGCCCTTTTCTTTCTTTTTATAGCTTCACTTATTTCATCGTTCCACCATGGAACGGGTTTCTTGGTAAGTTTCCCAGATGTTTTGGGAATATATCTCGATGCCGACTGAATTGTTGCATTTGTTATGGCGTCCACATCGTCTCTGATAACTCCAGTTGTTTCTGGGAGTATCGTTCTAGGTGTGAAGCTCGTCCAGTCTGCCTTTTCAAATAACCATCTTTTAGGGATGGGATATATTGTTCTTGTACCATCAGTTACAATTTGCACCGGGAAATGATCGCTTCCATGCAGATCGTCTATGACATGGAAGCTGTACCTCGGTGCTATCGATCCGCTTATAAGAGCAAGATCTATACAGGACGTCGATCCATCTCTGGCATTGAAAAAGGTTCCTGATCCGTCGTTTAAAATAATAAGTTCTGAACTCATCAGGAACCCTTCCAGTTCTCTTCCACGGGGATCTACTCGATCCGATCCCCAAAGAGAATTATGAGCGTTAAAGTCACCCACCAGTAAAACAGGTGGGGGAAGCTTGGAAATTAGTCTTGGTATGTCATCCTTATTCCAATCAAAATTCGGCAAGTATATGCTGCAGACAGTGATCTGAAGCGGACGTTTCATTCTAACGGCGACCGCTTGTAGGTTTGTGTTTAGAACAACCGCTTCGGTGGTAGCTCTAGTCGATGTTAATACAGCTACTCCACCTCTAACTCTTACATTGGGCGGTTGATCTCGCCAGAATATATTGAGTCCTCTTAATTTAAAATTTTCATTTCGGCGGAAATGCGTTTCTTGCAGACATTTACAGGAGGCTTGGGAGCCTCCATAACAGTCTCTGTAGGTATTACCTTTTTCTTGTCATCAAGAATCTCACTGAGGCGGACTTGGCATTCTGCTTTGGCGTCCGTTTTCTTCAGAACAAGAGCAACTTTCGATGTTTTATCTTCGGGAGGAGGCTGTACTAATATGTTTGGCTTTATAGGATCTTTACTATTGAAAGGTTTCATTTTATTGTCAATAATTCTTTCAATCATATTAGCCAAGGTCGGAGCAAGTTTACTGATTAGTTGACTTTCATCGACAGCAACTGGAGCAGGAACTGGAACGGCAGCCGCAGCCTGAGCGTAAGTTGTTGTTGCTCTAGGCTTACGGGCGTTAACTATCTTCTTTGCATCGAAGTAGCTGACCTTTTGCAGGGTTTTAACTTCCTGCACAGCTACTTCATTTTTGTAGACAGGACAGTTCCTTGATCTACAAGAATGTGCTCCTTTACAGTTGATACATGTAGGAGGCTCTTTACACGGCTCTCCTTCATGCACCTCTTCACCGCACATGCATATTTGCGGTCTTTCACATCTAAGAGCGGTGTGGCCAAAGCGTTGGCACTTAAAGCACCTCATTGGCTGTGGGACAAATGCCGGCACATCCAAACTATGAATCCCTGCTCTTATCTTTTCCGGCAAAGTAGGCCGGTTGAAAGTGAGGACATGAGTAGCTGAGGGTAAGACCTCACCGTTCCTTCTCATGTTCAATCGACGGCACTCTATTACTCCTTGTGCTGCAAGTTCCTCTACAATCTCTTGCTCTGAACAATTTAAAAGATCCCGACAGACCACAACACCTCTTGAGGTGTTGAGTATGCCATGGGGATCTACACGTACAGCAAAATCTCCTATTTTTTTCAGGCCTAGGATCTTCTGAGACTGTATATCATTATAACGTTTTTCTTATTTCCTTAACAGGGCTTCCAGCGCATTTGGTTGTCTCCTGAGCGATGAGAAAATGACTCACCTTCGAAAAATTTTTATCCTCCTTGGTAATGACCAAATATTTAGGTTTTGTGCATTATTGCTCTTGATAAAAGCTTTTTGTAAGCTTTTTCTAGCCTCAATCTTAATTCTTTTAGTTTCCGCACTCTTACGGCGTTTCGCCTCAGGCGAAACGGCCGGTTCTAAACAAGGGTGTTTACATGAACCCTCTGTCACGTTTAGTTGTTCAGTTTCCATGAACAAATAATCCCTTCTGTAGTAAGGCTAGCCGCCGTGGTACACCCTCACTCCAGGGCTACCAACCCTGGAGGTCCGTTCCGGTACCCCAGTGGAACCGGCATATGTCCTGGCAGAGAGCGGATGCGCAGTCTCTGCACTGACTCCAGGCCCTTACACACCGAGCCTTTCAAGGCTCCCATGCCCCGAACAACATGGGCACCTTAACTACATGCTTGCCATCGCGGGGGGCATGTGGACAACGAAAAGTTTTCTGTCTGTTATTCCTGCAAATAACTTCGACTGTGCCCGCCACATCGCCAGCTCTAAAGGTGGTACCATTCCAGTTCCACAATCTGTAAGAATTTTGTATCTGCAGGTGGCCGTGAAATCCAGTCCTCTGATTCGGCCTGCAGATGAAATCGGCCGAAAAATGTATATCCGAGAAACAATACTCAGAACCCAGTTAGCCAGCTATATGCAATGTACGTGAGTACAGCTGTTGCCGCCCTGCACATGGAACGTAGCTGTTGTGCTCCGGACATGGGGATTATCTACCTCAGAGCAATAATAATTATTAAATGTTATATCAATTAAACTATTATTGTTTGTAATTATTATCTTTTGTAATATTTTAAAAGTTAGTGTTATAATTATTTACATTTTACACTGTTAAAAATTAAGGTTTTTAATAATTGTGTAATATTCTTCCATTTAATTTTGTGGAGTATTATATGAATACGTTAATAAAAACATTTATTCAAAATAAATAATGAAAAACGAATTGATAATTCGGGAAAAAATATTTGCAATTTCATAAAATTTGTAGAAATAAGCATGACAGAGTTTCTCATCTGACGTTATGAAAATCATTTTATTTGTAACCAGTTAAATATAAATATATAGTATCCATGGAAATAAATTTTTAATTTGTATTGTTTGAAATTTTAAATAAATTTTAGCAATTATCATTCTTTTAACATTTTATAATATCCACCGGGTTGGTCTAGTGGTACCCAAATTACCTGTTTTGAAATTCAAGTGTTACCGCATTCAAGCCGTACTCCTTCCGTTAAAATACAAACCGAATATTGCTGTTTCTTTTGGTTTGTTTTGCTTTGTTGGGAGGACACACAGTTAGGATATCCTATAGATATGATTAGATGAACATTATCCATCTAACATACAAATAACATCACGTGTTTTAGCGTTTTGGGCTAATTATAATTATTTATCTCTTTGTAGATTATCAAGGTTGTCGTTTAATGTTAATACACTTGCAAGTATGGTGACTGAAATTGTGTTCATTTTATATTTGTGAGCATGTGCGCACATGTGTTAAAAGTACAAACAGTTATCGAAAAAATTACAATGAAATTATAAACTGTAGTTTACGATTCTCATAAATGTGTCATTACTTCGCCACAAAAACAAAAGGTACTGTAATATAAATATAACTGTTTTTCAAAAAAAGATTGTTACATAAAAAACACTATTGTTACATAAAAAGACACTAGATCAAAAACACTGATTAATTTAGAATTTCCTTTAAAAAAAACTACTTGTTAAATATATTTGACAGATAGTACACAATGTTTCAGGGTTCCATACAAGAAACAAAAAATAAATAAAACATTACAAAAATCTTATCCAGTTGCTTTCATTAATAATATAATTAACATATCCTTTTTTTTAGATAATTTTAATGTAAAAATTAAATAATTTATGTAATAATTATTTTTTATTATATTACAATTATGTAAAAAATTAGAGTTATAAATTACTTTAATTTAAATGTCAGGAATTCAGTTGTTAATATTTTTGTTTATTTTAAGAGATTTCAGAAACATCTAATCTGTCATCAAATTTTAGACCCCGACGGGGAGTCTTATTCTTTAAGACTTTGGGGGTTGGCGTCCCCACGGGCCTAGCCTCCGCGGCTTTTCTTCCCACTATACAATGAGCTGTGGAACACTTTACATTTTACACATATACTACACCAAGAACACTACATAAATTACAACATACACACATACACAATTACACAACAACAACCTACACTGATATTTCTTACATTTACACTCGGTGGTGTTGCGACATCTTACGAAACGCAACCGTAACCCAAGGTGGGAACAAATGGTGCCGATGGGTGAATGGCTCTACGTAGTGAGTCTCGAACGATGTCCTCTGGGCACCAGGGCGAACCCAGTTGTATTTAGCTCTAGCTCCAGTACGCGTGCGCTCTGCTGGAGTGGTCCATTTTTCGCCGGTACTCGTGGGACCAAAATTTCAGTTCCAATAACAAACACAATGATGGTTGGTGGTCCATCTGAAAAAACCACCAATTCAAGTCTTGCGAAAAGACATCGATCAGCTTCGTCTGACGAGGATAAAAGTCCTACAAAAGAGAATTTCTTAGAATCAAAATATAAAAATATTAGATTCGTTGTTCTCAGAAATAGTCAGGAAGGTGGCTCCCTTCAAAAGGTCTCACCGTTTTTAATAAACAAAACCATAACAGGTGCAAGTGGCTCCCCGAAGAATATCAGGAAATTACGCGACGGATCGATTCTGGTTGAAACATTCAACGATGAACAGAGTCGATCTATCTTACGTCTCCGTAATATGGGTGGTATAAATATAAGTGCAGAATGCCACAAAACGTTAAATACGAGCCGGGGTCTAGAAGGGAGACCTTCTAGATATAGATATCTCGGAAATAGTCGATGAGCTTTGCCACCAAGATGTTGTTGAGGTCAAACGTATAATGAGACGGCAGAACGGAACAGAAGAACCGACACCGTCTCTTATATTAACATTCAATCTCCCTGTTCCACCAGAGAAGATTAAAGTGGGTTACCTCTCGGTTCGGGTACGACCATTCATACCCAACCCACGGCGATGTTTCAGATGCCAAGGTTATGGTCACACTACAACATCTTGTACAAAAACCGAGATCTGTGCTCGATGTGCTAAAGAAGGTCACAATGACACTAACTGCGAAGAAAGTGAAAAATGCGCAAACTGCAGTGGTCCACATACAGCTCGCTCCCGAGATTGCCCAACTTTTAAAGAAGAAAAGGCAATTCTCAAAATCTGTACGGAGCAAAAACTATCTTTTCCGGCTGCACGTAGAGAATATAAAAAGATAAACAATTCACGGAACCTGGTTAAACCAGACGTATCTTTTGCCACCGCTACATCTAAACAAATTCCTACAAATGCTAATAATCAGCAGTGCGGATCCTGCAATGAACTTAAAAAACTTGTTCAGATGCTATCTGATCAAGTAGCTTCACTTACAACCACTATCTCAGAGCTGACAAAAATGAATAAAAAGTCCTCCATCGTAGCTAGTGAATCAAACAGTATGATACATACGAAAGTTCCTATTCCCAAAGTCGTACCGCCACGAATAGCGACTATCACAGCTGGCAGTAAGCCACCTAATAAGCTCCCCATAAAGGGAACCAATATAACTATCTCCTCTGGGATGTCAACTACAACATCCCATTCAAATAAATCTCCTCCACCATTACCTCATATACTGGAGGATATGGTTGAAGAACCACCCGACCCTAGGGCATCAGAGTTCCTTAAAATAAAAAATACAAAAAAGAAAAACCGAATCACATACAACTAATTTTTATATAATTTCCGAAATTTATTTTTTTATTTATTTTTTACACTTATGAACATTATTCAGTGGAATGTTAGAGGTATTCGGTACCGCATTGAAGATATTAGAGTACTAGCGCACACACATGATCCACTAATCATGTTTCCAAGAAACTCACCTTCTACAACATGACCGAATTACACTTAAAGGATACTTCTGCGAGAGATACGACTGCCTAGTAGACAGTAGGGAGAGTGGTGGAGTAGCGATTTTCATGAAGAATGGGGTGTCAGCTACAAGAATTCAACTAACCACTGTCATCCCTGCTATTGCAGTAAAGATCTCTATTCCCTTCAAATTGCATATCTGCAATCTGTATCTCTCACCGAACACTGAGTTCAGTGCTTTAGATGTCTCAAATCTCCTCACACAAATACCATCTCCATCGTTAATAGTAGGAGACTTCAATGCCCATCATATTTCCTGGGGCTCTTCCTTCTGCTCCACTCGAGGAAATATGATAAACAGATTGAGACAAGACTTTGACCTTTGCCTACTGAATAATGGATCACACACATTCATGTCCTTATCAACTGGTACTGTATCTAACCTTGATCTTTCCATATGCTCACCGAATGTGCTCCCTCATTTTAATTGGTCGGTTTGTGATGACTTTCACGGCAGTGATCATAGACCAATTATTATTAGTTTCGGTGTAGACTGCGAGATTAAAAGAAGGCCACGGAGATGGATTGTTGAAACGGCAGATTGGAACGGATACCATAAAGCATTCCAATCTCAGTATGACGATGGAGCGAACATCCTCGACCAATATTCTTCTTTTACGTCCATGATACTTAAGAATGCCAACAGATATATCCCACAAACATCGCGTAATCCTAGACGTCCTTTCGTTCCATGGTGGAACGATGAATGCAAAAATGCTATTAGGAATCGACGGCAGGCACTACGTAAATTTAATCGTAGGCCTACAACAGAACATCTAAATTTATACCGCAGGGCTAGAGCGGTGTGCCGTCGAGTATTCTTGGACGCTAAGAGGAATTCATGGACGAAATACGTGAGCACTATCTCACGCACTACTTAAAATTCGTGCAATCTTCGGATCACCGAAACAATCTATTCTTGGTCTTATTGATGAAGGAGAACTCCTTTCATCATCCTCGGAAGTGGCAAATAGTCTAGCAAAATCTTTCCGCTCGGTGTCTCTCACCTCATCATATAATAACGATTTTCAACGGTACAAGATACAAATGGAGGTGTTGTCGTTAAACATTGGTGATTCGGTTGGTGAATTAAACACTCCATTCGTATTTAAAGAATTGTTACATGCACTTAAAAATTCACGGGACACTTCCCCTGGACCGGACAACATTCGCCTTTCCATGGTTTCACACCTTCCTAATTCGGCACTACAACAACTTTTGAATATTTTCAACGGTTTATTCTCCGAACAAGTCTTCCCACCCGGCTGGTCAGAAGCATTTATTATACCAGTACTAAAACCTGGTAAAGACTAGACGAACCCCTCAAGCTATCGCCCTCTTTCATTAACAAGCGTTTTGTGTAAAATAATGGAGAGAATGGTAAACCGCAGACTTAAATGGTACTTGGAGAAACATGGCTTTCTATCTCCAGAACAGTGTGGTTTTCGACAAGGACGATCTTCCATTGACCATTTAGTGTTACTAGAAACAGCCATACAAAACGCTTTCCTCAATCGGCAACACCTCGTCGCTATCTTCTTTGATATAAAAAAGGCGTATGACACAGCCTGGCGACGTGGTATTCTTAACACTCTCAAAAAATGGGGAATCAAGGGCAATATGCTTGCTTTTATCCGGGGATTGTTAAATCACCGAACGGCTCGTGTTCGTGTGGATGATTCGCTCTCAGATAGTGTCTTCTTGGAGAATGGAGTGCCCCAAGGTAGTGTATTAAGTGCCACCTTATTTTCTGTAGCCATAAATGATATTACCAAATGTGTTCAGGCTCCTGTCTCATGCTCTCTATTTGCTGACGACTTTGCTATCTACATTGCAAGCCGTTCGGCACCTACAGCAGAGAGACTACTGCAGAACACTATATATCACCTTGAAGCTTGGTCCAGGATTACTGGTTTCACATTTTCATCCGAAAAAACAAAATGTGTAGTTTTTTCTCGGCTACGAAACCCTTCTATTCCGCAAATTTTTCTGAACGGAGAGACTATTACTATCTCTACTTACGTCAAGTTTTTAGGTTTATTTTTGATAGCCGTCTTACTTGGGCCAAACATTTAAAAGAATTGAAAACAAAATGTTCCAAAATTCTAGATATGATGCGAGTCCTTACTAACACCAACTGGGGAGCCGATAGATCATGTATGATACGTTTTTACTATTCCTTTGTTCGCTCCCGTTTAGATTATGGTTGTGTCGCCTACTCTTCAGCTCGTCAAAGCGTGCTTAAAAGTCTGGATAGTGTACATCATGCTTTCCTTCGGCTTGCCACAGGCGTGTTTAGATCAAGTCCTGTCGCAAGCTTACTTGTAGACTGTGGTGAACCATCACTTTGGGATAGATGAGACCAGCTCTTATTATCTTATTTTGCTCGTCTCAGAGGACAGCCAAATCACCCGGTTCTTGAGTCAGTCTTTAGAAATCCTAATCTAGGAAAGTATGAGGATCATCCACGTCGTACTGCACCTGTAGGTGTCCGTACCTGGCGTCTGCTGCAGCATATAAATGTTGACACACCGTCATTCTTTCCTATGTACCCTTGCTCATATCCTCCATGGAGAATAAACCTCATAAATTTTAAATTTGACCTGACTACATATAATAAACAATCAACACCATCTATCGTCTTTCAGCAGATGTTTCAGTGTGTTCTCTCCAAGACGAAACCAGACGCGGTTGTATACACTGATGGATCGAAACAAAACGATACAGTTGGGTGTGCTTTTGTTGTCAATGAGAGAACTTATATGTTTGGTCTCCCCAGTATTACGAGTGTGTTTACCGCTGAACTATATGCTATAAATAAGGCTCTAAACATCATTAACCCTAAATATAGAAAAATTCTTATTTGCAGTGACTCGTATAGTGCTCTCCATGCCTTAAAAAATTTTTATTCTAAACATCCTATCGTCATTGAAATGTATAACGCAATCGCTGAGTTGAATAATCGCAACACAGAATTAAGTTTTTGCTGGGTCCCTAGCCACGTAGTGATTCCAGGTAATGAACATGCAGATTCTGCTGCCAAAGAAGCATGTAATCAGCCTCCTTTCACCAACCGAATTGCTACCTCTGATTTTATTAACTGTGTAAAACAATCACTGAGAGCGTGGTGGCAAGGTGACTGGACGGCTACCGTTGATAATAAACTCAGACAGATTAAAGATTCTGTGTTATCATGGGACACCTCATACAGAAAAACTCGGCGTGAGGAAGTAGTCCTTTGTCGATTGCGGATAGGACACACGAGGATCACACACGATTACCTGATGATAAGAGGACAAGCACCCCTATGCGCACGATGCAACTGCCCCATGACTGTGCACCATATACTTGTGGATTGCATATGTTATGCGGCGTTGCGTCGTAAATTTAATCTACCCAGAAACATCCGTGGTGTCTTGTGCAATGATAATGAAATTTTAACCCGGTTGTTTTTATTTCTTCGAAGTGCTGGGTTAATGCAAAAAATTTAATATCGTTGCGTATATTTTTTAATGCTAGAAGAGTTTTTAAATAAGTTTCTTTTTTTGATTTGATGAGTTTTTGATTTTTTTTTTTTTATCCTATTAGGAGCCTTTTACACTCCTTATCGGAATTTGTTAAATTTTATATAGTTATTTTTTATTTATTTTATTTATTTATTTTTTTTATTTTTAATATTTTAAAGACTGTCTGTGATATTAGTTGTAAGATTTTAGTAATGTTAGTTTTAAGTTTTATTTCAACTTTTTAATTTTTATTTTTAACCTAGTTTTAATTATATAATTTGTGTTAGTTCTAAGTTTTATTTCATTTTGATGTTTTAGTTTTAAGTTTTATATTAGATCTTTTATGGTTTTTAGTTTTTTTTAGTCTTTTGTTATCCAAGAATGGGCCCTTTACACCCATCTTGGACTTTGTAAAATTCTATTTACTCTTGATTTTATATTAGTTTTTATCTGTGACATAGTCGTAAGTTTTATTCATCTTTTAGAATAGTCTTAAATCGTTTTATTTTTTTTATATAAAAAAAAAAAAAACTCCGGGCGATGATAACGCGCAAGCGTTTTTCGCCCCCAAAAAAAAAAAAAAAAATCAAATTTTAGAGGGTTTTACGAAAATATTTGAGTGTAATAATTACTGTTTTCCAAAGGTTTCCTTTGAATTTTGTTTTTCCTAATCAGTTTAGTAAATGCTCTCTGCCTTGTTAGAGTAATCTACTACTGCAGCTTACTCTGAAAATACATACTGTATTTATTAGCAAATAAGACCACTCGACGGTTAACTATGATTAATCTTGTGATTACCCTAGAAGAACAGTTGTAGCAATCCTCCCGGTCAAAGTAATGTTTGTCAATAGAGTTCATGATCTGATGTTGGAATCGAATTTTTAATGTGTTGTAATATTAAGAAACAGATTGGTATTGGTCTATTAGTCTATTAGCATTGTCTGTTTTTGGGAATGAAAATTGCTGTAAAATTCATGTTGTATATAAAGAAATGATAAAAGTTAAATTATTTTTTACTTATTTAAACTATTGTATTAATCAATTTTAACAAGAATAATTAAGAAACCTAGTTTTTTCAAATGTATAATTTTTTTGGATTGTTTGAATGATATAAAAATAATAATTATTAAATGTTATATCATTAAAACAATTATTGTTTGTAATAATTATCTTTTGTAATATTTTAAAAGTTAGTGGTATAATTATTTATATTTTACACGGTTAAAAATTAAGGTTTTTAATAATTGTGTAATATTTTTCCATTTAATTTTTCGGAATATTATATGAATACTTTAATAAAATCATTTATTCAAAATTAATAATGAAAAACGAATTGATAATTCGGGAAAAAATATTTGCAATTTCATAAAATTTATACAAAAAAAATGACAGAAAATCTCATCTGACGTTATGAAAATCATTTTTATTTGTAACTAGTTAAATATAACTAAATAGTATCCATGGAAATAAATTTTTAATTTGTATTGTTTAAAATTTTAAATAAATTTTAGCAATTATCATTCTTTTAACATTTTATAATATCCACCGGGTTGGTCTAGTGGTAACCAAATTACCTGATTTGAAATTCAAGTGTTCCAGCATTCAAGCCGTACTCCTTTTATTAAAATACAAATTTTCTTCAAACCCTCTAAAATTGGATGACAGATTAGATGTTTCTGAAATCTCTTGAAATAAACAAAAATATTAACAACTGATTTCCTGACAGTTTAATTAAATTAATTTATACCTCTTATTTTTTAAAATAATTATAATATAATAAAAAATAATTATTACCTGAATTAAACGATCAGCAATATTCAGTTTGTATTTTAATAGAAGGAGTACGGCTTGAATGCTCTGGAACACTTGAATTTCAAATCAGGTAATTTGGGTACCACTAGACCAACCCGGTGGATATTATAAAATGTTAAAAGAATGATAATTGCTAAAATTTACTTAAAATTTTAAACAATACAAATTAAAAATTTATTTCCATGGATACTATTTAGTTATATTTAACTAATTACAAATAAAAATGATTTTCATAACGTCAGATGAGATTTTCTGTCATCCTTTTTTGTATAAATTTTATGAAATTGCAAATTTTTTTCCCGAATTATCAATTTGTTTTTCATTATTCATTTTGAAAAAATGTTTTTATTAATGTATTCATATAATACTCCCCAAAATTAAATGGAAGAATAATGCACAATTATAAAAACCTTAATTTTTAACAGTGTAAATATAAATAATTATACCACTTAGTTTTAAAATATTAACAACAGGAACGTCCGATGGTTGAGATGCGTCCATGTACTCAATCTTGATCTGCCTAACAGTATGGAATCTAACACCGCTAAGTTTTGTGGTGTCATATCTAATTTCTTTGTTACTTCTCATACTTTTTCTTCTTGTTTGTATTATTTTTTCTTTATCATTAATGTTTGTTCTTGTGGACTGAATGGTGCTTAAATTAATGATTTGTAATTTATGATTAAGCTTGAACGTTCATATTGGAATTTAAATTTACTTGCAACTATTTATTGTGTGTTACTTATTATTCCCTTGAAATATTGCAGACTAAGTATCTTAAATTTGTATCGTATCTAAAATGACACATAAATGTATTACTGATATGAATTGTATTACTAATCATCAGTATTGGTATCTACCCATTCTGGATATGAATAATATAATCTATAATTAATATTATGATCAGAATATTTATTTATCTATGTTTTATAAATAAATGAAAAAATTACATTCTGTCTCCACAAAGACTCAGATCCAAGCTAGTCCAAAATACACACTTAAACTGCTGGTTGTTTTAAGATCAGAAAAGATACTTAAACACCACTTACCTGATCTTCATTTGTTACTAATGTTAAATGAATTTGTAATAAAATGATTTCCTGAATAAAAAGGCATTCTGGGACTAATTTTTTGTAATTTTCTGACTTTTTAATTATTTATATTAAGAAAAAATATTTTTATAATAAATCATACAAAATTATGAAAATGTGAATTTTTTGTTATAAAAATATTTTTGGATGAGGACTTAAGTGGATATTGATATAATTTTATGGTTAAGTAATGTCATAAGAAGTAAATTAATTTAAATGCAAAATGTTGCTTTTAAACTCTCCACAGTTACATTAATTAATTGTCATTGTAAAAATGACTTTTATTCTAAATAAATTAATAAAGTAACTTTTTTTATTAAAATTACTGAATCTACATTAATTAAACTAAATTACATAATTATTTTATGAAAACGTAGACATTTAAATGTATACATTTAATATATCTATTGTAATAGTTGTATATGCTTTTATGAAGATGAGGCTTTTATAGCTAACCTTATTTATATTATGTTAATTTTCAATATAGAAGAAGTTTAATATGCCTGATAGGTTTCAGTTTAAAGACACTCTTGGTTTAAATCCGAAATGTCCAATTAATCATAGAATGGATAAGTGAAGTCCTTTCAA
The DNA here is from genome assembly GCF_047948215.1 of Lycorma delicatula. Classification (NCBI taxonomy): domain Eukaryota; kingdom Metazoa; phylum Arthropoda; class Insecta; order Hemiptera; family Fulgoridae; genus Lycorma; species Lycorma delicatula. The sequence continues at coordinate 321,120,702 of NC_134455.1, read as the reverse complement.
TATTCCTTTGATTTAGAAGGAATTAGTGAATATTTTGAAAAAAAATTAATTCAAATTAGCATTTTAATCTGAAAGAAATTTATTAAGTATAACCTTTGTAAATCCATTGTCTGATACATCTGATAAAAATAATAATTTATCAGGACATTTTTAATTCAAAAATTGAATAAATTGGAGTTTTCATGGAATAAGAAAGGAACTACTAAAATTATGAACCAGTTTAAACAGCCATAAAATAGACCATAGCAAAAATATAATTTAATTTGTTTCTAATAACCAAGAATTTCTTAATCTTACCATTATTAAATTTTTATGATAGATAAGATGAATGATTTGTAACACAATAAGTTTTCCAAGCATGGTTAACCATTATATACCATAAACCATATTGTTTTATACTATTTACATTAAACTATAAGATAATCAACTGTGCGTTTTACAGCTCTTTAATATTCACAGTTTTTTAAGGTTTTATGAATTTTCCAACAAATAAAGGGGTATCTGTTGACTCATGTACAATTGCATATAAAAATGGATGGTCTGCTTTAATTATATTTCTTTCTAAACGACCCATACGAAATGACAAATCCACACCTGAAACATATCAAAATATTTCCATAAAAAACAATTTTTTTTTTTAAATGAGGCTGTTTTTTTAAAAATAATTCCTAAATATTATATAAAATAAAAAAAATATATTTTTCAACTGAGGGGAGAGAGAACAAAGGAAAAACTTTATATAATAAATACAGAATTACATTCTGCAATTTTAAAAATATTTTTCTGTAAAAGAGAAAAAAAACTAGAACTTACACAAGAGTAAAATATTTGGTACTGATCTTTTGGCTTGATATCACCACATAAGTCTGAAGCTTGTGCATGTGAACACTACAATAATAATGATCAATACAAATAAATCCTATCAAAAAAGAGATATGGAACTAGACAATCACACCTCTTCTTTCTTTTCTGTTTAGTCTTCTGGTATTATTTCAGAGGATGAATGAGAATGATATGTATGAATTAAATGCAGTATAGGCTTGTACAGTCTCAGGTTGACTATTCCTGAAATGTGTGGTTAATTGAAACCCAACCACCAAAGAACACCAGTATCCATGATCTAGTATTCAAATCCATATAAAAATAACTGACTTTATTAGGACTTGAACGCTAATGTGTGGCCTTTACTAGGATTTGAACTCTTGACTTTGAAATCAGCTGATCTGTATAAAAGTAACTTTAATAGAATTTGAACGTAATAAAGACAGTTAATTACTTTTATACAGATTTAAATACTACACAATCTTTGTATTTAAATAAGAAAATCTATTCAAATTTTTCATGAAACAATATGGGAGTTATAATATACCTTGACTCTAAGGGATAATATGTTTTTTAACTACCTTGAAATTTTAAGATTTCTTAGAAAGCAAGGTAACATTAACTTAGAATTTAAAAACACATTTGATTGTAACTCCTAGTGTTTTACTGAAAATATTTTCTTCCTTGAAAATGAAATACAAGCGTTGGAAGTTAAAAGAAAGTTTGACAATCTTGATAGATTAATCATCTAATTTAATTAATGTGGTCCAATTTTCTTCGCATAATAAGTAAAAAAAAAAAAAAAAATGACTTACCAGTAGCAACTCCAGCTTCTGTAGAATTCTCATCAATATTGATAAATGTTTTTTGAACAACATTAGATACTTTTACTGGCACAGATGAAAGTTTGCTAAAATCTGCTTTATCAGAGAAAATTGTATTCAATCCCATCTAAAAATTACAACACAGCCTAACTTCAATGATTTCAAAATTATGAATGATATTAGTATTGTATTCATTAAAGTATTAATAAACATAAATGATACGTGTGGACAAAGAAAATTTTCCTATCTCCTTATCAGAATTATAAATACTTTCTGAAATAACTTGTAACTGAGTTATGTGTTTAAGACCCATGAGAATATATGTTATTTAAAGATTATCATATTACTACTATTTGTCAAACAATTTCAACATAAGACCCTACATTGATTAAGTACTCATTATGAAGGAAGCAATTTCCAAATACTTGATGTACCAAAAGAATTTCTATCTATTCACTATTTACTGAAAAAGCCTTCTACAGATAGGATAAAAGGCTTGCCTTTGATTAATTTGAATTTGTTAAACTAGCAAGACAGAGCGAATTCAATGATTAAGAGAAAATAAATGGAAATAATTCACCTTTACCTAAGCTCAGCAATCTAACATTGTCTACTACTGAATTTTAACCATCTTTTGAAGAAGCTCATAAAATATTAATCAAGTGATTAAAATTTATTTTCACACATTCTCTCCAAAAAATAAAAGTTTTGTTATAATGTAGATGTATACTTTACTTTATACCTTCTGCAAGAACTTAATATTTTAAATACAGGTGATGTTGTTTCCTTCAAAGCAACCTTAAATTTCTAAACTAGTTTTTCCGATAATGAAAAAATCTGATGTGGACACCACATGGCTTCTTTATATCCCTATTAAATTACATATACACATTTTTTAAAAGTGAGAAGTACATCAAATTTTATTTCATTTTTTTTCTATTGTTATTATTGAATTATTATTTATCGTTAAAAATGTTTTTACAATCAGATTAATAATTACTAATAAATCAATTTATTTAATTTTTTAAAAAAATTTTTAAAAAGTGATGAAGTCTGATTTGAACTGGTGTACCTTCCCCTTCAAAGATCCAAATATTTCATTGATTAAAATTCTATTTGGTTATAACTCTGGAACCAATTAAAATAAATACCACTTATGATACATCATAAGTGAAAAGCTCTCATTGAGGACCTATTACTGCAGTTAAGAAAATGCCCAAAATCCAAATGTTTTTGGATTTTGGACTTTTTTGGACACTTGTTTCAGTCAACTGCAGTCAAAATGGGAGGTGCACAACTAGATGTTACAACAGCCCTAAATCCAAAATTTCAACACTCTATGGCTAATCATTTTTATTTATGCGAGATACATACATATATGTACATAAATACAGATGCCACGCCGAAACTAGTCAAAATGGATTCAGGGATGGCCAAAATGGATATTTCTGTTTAAATTTGAAAACCAAAATTTTTCACAATCACAATACTTCATTTACTTCCGATACAAGTAAGTCAAAACATTAAAATTTAAAATTAACATTACTGTCTCATAAACTTGGCCTGTAACTGAAAATAAATCACAATTTGAAATACACTTAGTTGAAATCTGAAATTATTGTACTTAATGGTTTATGTAAAAACTACCTTTCTATGAAAAAATCCATTTTAATGCTATAAAATATTGGTTCTTAATATAAATCTTCATAAGGAATTATTTAGTTATAATAATTTATATTGTCAAAATAAAAAGGAAAATATATATAAGCAAATATATTTTCCTTTTATTACTTTACTTCTATTATTGATATATTTTCAACAAAACATTTAAATTGAGAGTGAATATTTATTTATATCTAGTTCTTCTGTAAGAGAATGAATATAGTAATACCTAAATGATAAAATAATACAAAATTCAAACAATAAGAAAAAACTACTCAGGAGATAATGAATTTCACATACAGGTCATATCTCGAACAATAATCTCTCTTTTTTTAATCAATATTGCAAAATAATAAAAGGGAATGAAGGAGAACATAAAGTATAATAAATACTGTCACAGATCATTTTTTTAATTACAGTTTCTAATTTATGTAAAGGATTATCTGACTATGAAAACCAGTTTAGCTAAGAAGATTCTGATAATAAATTGACTCGGACATACAGGTGTATCTAGGTCACCAAACAGCGAAGCAACTATTTGACTGCCTTACAGCTTATCTACAGACTCAGTTTTCTAACCGGAATATGACAAAGGGCCAGTTTGGAGTCTAAGATAATAATCAAATAATGCATGCAATCTCTCATATTTCTTCTATAATATAATCCAAATCCAACATTAAATATACAAACTATATGACATATTAGGAAAAACTTTTTTTTTTTTTTGTCTTCAGTCAGTTGACTGGTTTGATGCAGTTCTCCAAGATTCCCTATCTAGTGCTAGTCGTTTCATTTCAGTATACCCTCTACATCCTACATCCCTAACAATTTGTTTTACATATTCCAAACGTGGCCTGCCTACACAATTTTTCCCTTCTACATGTCCTTCCAATATTAAAGCGACTATTCCAGGATGCCTTAGTATGTGGCCAATAAGTCTGTCTCTTCTTTTAACTATATTTTTCCAAATGCTTCTTACTTCATCTATTTGCCGCAATACCTCTTCATTTGTCACTTTATCCACCCATCTGATTTTTAACATTCTCCTATAGCACCACATTTCAAAAGCTTCTAATCTTTTCTTCTCAGATACTCCGATCATCCAAGTTTCACTTCCATATAAAGCGACACTCCAAACATACACTTTCAAAAATCTTTTCCTGACATTTAAATTAATTTTTGATGTAAACAAATTATATTTCTTACTGAAGGCTCGTTTAGCTTGTGCTATTCTGCATTTCATATCGCTCCTGCTTCGTCCATCTTTAGTAATTCTACTTCCCAAATAACAAAATTCTTCTACCTCCATAATCTTTTCTCCTCCTATTTTCACATTCAGTGGTCCATCTTTGTTATTTCTACTACATTTCATTACTTTTGTTTTGTTCTTGTTTATTTTCATGCGATAGTTCTTGCGTAGGACTTCATCTATGCTGTTCATTGTTTCTTCTAAATCCTTTTTACTCTCGGCTAGAATTACTATATCATCAGCAAATCGTAGCATCTTTATCTTTTCACCTTGTACTGTTACTCCGAATCTAAATTGTTCTTTAACATCATTAACTGCTAGTTCCATGTAAAGATTAAAAAGTAACGAGGATAGGGAACATCCTTGTCGGACTCCCTTTCTTATTACGGCTTCTTTCTTATGTACTTCAATTGTTACTGTTGCTGTTTGGTTCCTGTTCATGTTAGCAACTGTTCTTCTATCTCTGTATTTGAACACTAATTTTTTTAAAATGCTGAACATTTTATTCCAGTCTACGTTATCGAATGCCTTTTCTAGGTCTATAAACGCCAAGTATGTTGGTTTGTTTTTCATTAATCTTCCTTCTACTATTAATCTGAGGCCTAAAATTGCTTCCCTTGTCCCTATACTTTTCCTGAAACCAAATTGGTCTTCTCCTAACACTTCTTCCACTCTCCTCTAAATTCTTCTGTACACAATTCTAGTTAAGATTTTTGATGCATGGCTAGTTAAGCTAATTGTTCTGTATTCATCACATTTATCTGCTCCTGCTTTCTTTGATATCATGACTACAACACTGTTTTTGAAGTCTGACGGAACTTCCCCTATTTCAAAAATATTACACACCAGTTTTTATAATCTATACAATATTGTACAGGTGCTTCCTCACCTGCACTGCACAGTAATTCTACAGGTATTCCATCTACTCCAGGAGCCTATCTGCCATTCAAAGCTTTTAATGCTCTCTTAAATTCAGATCTCAGTATTGTTTCTCCCATTTCATCCTCCTCAACTTCCTCTTCTTCCTCTATAACACCATTTCTAATTCATTTCCTCCATATAACTCTTCAATATATTCCACCCATCTATCGACTTTACCTTTCGTATTATATATTGGTGTACCATCTTTGTTTAACACATTATTAGATTTTAATTTATGTACCCCAAAATTTTCCTTTACCTTCCGGTATGCTCCGTCTATTTTACCCATGTTCATTTCTCTTTCCACTTCTGAACACTTTTCTTTAATCCAATCTTCTTTCGCTAGTTTGCACATCCTGTTTATAGCATTTCTTAATTGCCGATAGTTCCTTTTACTTTCTTCATCACTAGCATTCTTATATTTTCTATGTTCATCCATCGGCTGCAATATATCGTCTGAAACCCAAGGTTTTCTACCAGTTCTCTTTATTCCACGTAAGTTTGCTTCTGCTGATTTAAGAATTTCCTTTTTAACATTCTCCCATTCTTCTTCTACATTTTCTACCTTATCTTTTTTACCCAGACCTCTTGCGATGTCCTCCTCAAAAATCTTCTTTACCTCCTCTTCCTCAAGCTTCTCTAAATTCCACCGATTCATCTGACACCTTTTCTTCAGGTTTTTAAACTCCAATCTACATTTCATTATCACCAAATTATGGTCGCTATCAATGTCTGCTCCAGGGTAAGTTTTGCAGTCAACGAGTTGATTTCTAAATCTTTGCTTAACCCTGATATAATCTATCTGATACCTTGCAGTATTGCCTGGCTTTTTCCAAGTGTATATTCTTCTATTATGATTTTTAAATTGGGTGTTGGCAATTACTATATTATACTTCGTGCAAAACTCTATAAGTCGGTCCCCTCTTTCATTCCTTTTGCCCAGCCTGTATTCACCCACTATATTTCCTTCCTTGCCTTTTCCAATGCTTGCATTCCAATCTCCAACTATTATTAAATTTTCATCTCCTTTTACGTGTTTAATTGCTTCATCAATCTCTTCGTATACACACTCTACCTCATCATCATCATGGGCGCTTGTAGGCATATAGACGTTAACAATCGTTAACGTCTTTTAAGGAAAAACTTAGATTTATAAAACATAACAAACTATATGTTATATTATTAGTAGGTATGTGTGGTTATAACCTATGTTTTATATATATATATTATAACAGGTAAAATATAAAAATATTTTAAGATTCCGAAAAAGAACCTGTGGTTCCAAGAACGAATGTAGTATTTATTTTGCAGCACACATAGTGTTTTACGCAACTTGAAACAGTAACAATTAATTTTTAAGCCGGCATTTGGTGATGTGAGACTGAAACGCGCGACAGTGCCGTCTGTCACTTTATCAATTTGTCATATGAGACAGAAACCGACAACAATATTCAATGCCACTGAATTTGAAATTATCAGCCGATCCAGTGCCTTCTGAACACACGTACGCTTTTTACAATTTATAAGTGTAAAATGACTTTCAAGCATCTAATACTAATATTGCTTGAAGAAGATGGCATAATGTTTTTGTTACTTTTGTGAAAACGTCGAAGAGAAATGAGTTCATAATACAGGATAAGAAGCACAGAAGGTTTATTCAGTATCACTGAATAACCATTTACCATTATAGGAAGAAAAATTCAAAGATTTTTTTCAGATTGATTCAAAGTCAGTTAGGTATTACGTTTAGTTGAAAAAGATATCAAAACCCGAGGCGGAAGTATCACACCACGAGAAAAACCTCCAATCACATTACGGTAAGAAATGTAACATTTAATTATATTTTATTGACATTAATTAGATAATATTATATAACATAGGATAATATTCGTAAAACATTTCTTCATTGAACTATAGCCGTGGCGCTTGCTGAACTGACAAATTCGTTGCTTGAAGTGGTTCAGGGGTGGAAGCACCACTTGTAGGAGAGAATGTTGATATTATAGCCGAAGAAATAGGTGTAGATATTGGCCTCCATTCCTGTATGTCCAAATGTAATGTTTTGTTTAAAGGCACTGGGAAACAGTGGTTCCTTATTCTTATTCTAATCACAAAAAATTCTTTTCAATTGTACTTTTAGCAATTGTGGACGCTAATTATAAATTTATGGTAGTGGATGTCTGTGCTTATGGCAGAGAAGGTGACAGTGCAATTATCAGAAAATCTACTATGGGAAAGAAAATTATAACAGGCGATTTAAATTTTCCTGAACCAAGGAATTTTTCGGAAATTAATACGAAGTTAAACCATTTTTTAATCGGCGACGAAGCGTTTGCATTAGACAGCCACATTGATGAAGAAGACATATCCGAGAAGAATTGCCAAAAAGAAAAGTTTGCCAAAAGTTTTCAGAATATTTTACTCAAGTATAGCAATTTTACCCGATCTGTTTTCCAGTTCAATGCTGAAAAGCACCCCGAAATAATATGCGATCTTTGAATCGAGCGGAAGGTTTTGGAAGCAGGACCTGGTTCGAAATGCGAGATCAATTGGAAGATTTTTTAAATTAAAATTCAGGTGCAGTTTCTTGGCAAGAAAATCGTATAAACAGGATAAACTAGACATAAATCAATTTTACGATAATTTTGTTCATCTTTTTTAAAAATCAATACAAAAAATAACATAGCTATTTTGTTAAATTTCACCGCAATAAATAGTAGCACAATAAATATATTCTGGAATGCACACAAGTTTATACGATTCATTTTGAGGATCATATAGAGCCTATTTTCTTCGATTAAATTAATCAGAAGATTCTCTCTTCAATAAAAAATTTGCATCTACCAATTAACCTCAAACTATGTGCTAATTTCTTGCGACTCCGCTACACAACTGGTTCAAGAACGGTCGCTTGCCCATTATCTGTGTAGCACCCCGCCGTCGTTTGTCATGGTCTCTCTCTCTCACAGATGCTCTCCGTTTAACTGTATACAAAATAAACATAAAGCTACCTGTCTCAGCCGCGAGTCTTCGTCTGATGTCTCGGTCACGCGTTACTAATTGCCACCTGTAAGTTATACATTCTCCGTCAGATAACAGCTGCGTTAGATTGGTATACTAGATCGTGGATACCGGTGTTCTTTGGTGGTTGGGTTTCAATTAACCACACATCTCAGGAATGGTCGAACTGAGAATGTACAAGACTACACTAAATTTACACTCATACATATCATCTTCATTCATCCTCTGAAGAATTATCTATAAACGGTAGTTACCGGAGGCTAAACAGGAAAAGAAAGAAAGAAGATTGGTATACAGGCCAAGCTGTTGTGAGCACAGACTTCAATACCATGAGGTCACCATAAGAGAGAGTGTGGTGACGCTTTTGTACTGTGGAAACAAAGTCAGTGACTGTCGTAGAAAGAAATCATACTCGAGTCAATTGAAGAAATTCTCCCAGTGACAAAAGGATACTTAAGTGGTGTGATAGGTTTTGGAAACTGAAAGCGTCTTAAAAGGACACTCGCCAGGTAGGCCTAACACATGTGCGGAAAACAGAAAAAAATTAGCTGTCTTTCCAACGAAGCCCATAAAGTTCAGTTCATACATAATGTTAATCATCAACTATATATTCCTAAAAGGACCGTCCATGATGTTTGCAAGAGATTGAAACCCCATACTTATTAATTCTATAAAATTAAACTTAACGATAAGCCATGCGTTCAATTTGTAACGACCCTGTTAGACTGCATTTTGTATTTTCATGTAACAAAACTTATACATTTGTAATTATAAGTGTAATAAATAAAATTTTATTTAAAACCAAGGAATACTTTTTTCGGACACCTTGTATATAAACATAATATAAAAAATTATATGTAAAATATTATTTACAATATATTGCATTGCAAATTATATAATATATATTTATAAATATTGTTTGAACTGTTACTGTTTTTAAGATATCTTCCAGCTCATGGCTTTGTTCAAGCTTGAATTTTGGAAGGAATAAATCAACTTCATCTTCCTGTATATAACGAAATGCTTCAATTAAAGCAGAAGAGTTTTGTTTTGCTCTTGATTTTGATTTTAGTTTCTTTTCAACACGTATTAGCCCCTTCTTTTTGTTTGGAAGTATAATTAAAAATTTAAATCCTCCCTGAAATCAATAACATTAAATTAGAAATCAATAAGGTTAGAAATATTTTGGGGAAAACATTTTACTGTAATTAGACCTTGAAAGGTAACTGAACTGCTGCAATTCATGTTATTTTGGTGCCACAACTAATTAACATGTAACTCGTATAAAAAGCAAAACTTTCTCAAGAATAACAAATACTCTACTCTAGGCTTACAGAAAAAAATGAAGGAAAAATTGATAAGTGAATACTGTGACAATCTGCTCGTTGAAATTCAGATGGAAGTTTGCCCTTAAGTAACAGGCTAAGGGTTTTCACTACATGATCTGTGTAATGGGCATCATTAATCTCAGAGAAATCAAAGGCTAATAACCAAAAGAAATACTGACAGATGCAATAAATTACAGGTTTGAATGTAAACCTGAGTAGGTCTTAAAGTATTTTTCTTAGGCTAGCATTTTTTGCTATCTATATTCTATACTGTCTTACCCACACTGATGTGATTAATTAAATTTGGAAGAAATTCCACTATTTGCTATTTTTATGCCTTTTGATATTTCTCCTTAGATTCACTGTATAAAATATTATAACATTTCTTACTTTTAACTATTTCAGCAGTCTGAAAGGAATTCCCTTCTTCAATTAACAGATATAAATGTTTAAATTGGAAAACCACTTTCTCTTTTGAATTAACTTCCTCTAATTCATTAAATCTAGCCACATTTATTTACAAATCTAATATATTATTAATTAATATATTGCTTTTTTTTTTATCTGAAACACATAAATTGACATAATATTTCATGTTTGTTCATATTATTACTGGTTTCTGAATAAAATCTGGGAATAGTAAAGTGTGGGATCCCATGAAAATAAAAAATTGGAAATTAATATGGTAAGATTAACTTATCTAATTACTGTGTTATATTTCATATAATATTAAATATGAGTTGTGATATTTCATATGGGTGTGATTATATTTAGATCACTAATTATAATATAACCTATTCAAGAGGCTTTATTAATTTCTAAAGAATGGGTCCTAGATTTCACTTTGTCTGGTTTGTAATAATAATCACTCTAAATTAAAAAGAATTACATACTAAATAAACTGCTACAGATTAAAAATATTCTCTTGAAAATAATAACTAGTTTTACTTCTGGATTTTACATAGCATTTTTTCAATACTGCAACACTAAACCATGTTTTCTTTTAGAATATTTTTTATGATTATGAATTATAGAACTTTATGAGATCAAAACATAGACAGTAGATAGCCAAATGGAGGATTTTGAAATGTAGCATTATAAACATTATAAGAAAATTTCAAAACTGGTTAGGTTGAGAGAATGTAAAGTGAGAAGGGTTGAAGATAAATAAAAAAAGAAACAAATTTGTGTGCCACAATCTTGTAAAAAAAGTGAACAAAGTGGTGGGCTGTATAATAAAACAACCATTGTTAATGAATATATAGTGAATGTAAGGGGTGTGCTGAGGCTAAGAGAATGCATAAAATAAATATTATGGGTAAAAAGGTGTAATAAAAAGTTTTACTTTATCCCTTCTACAGTTTGGGTTATTACTGTTTTTACTTCAAAACTGTACATTTTTAATATTTCTTCTGCAACAAAATTCTGATCTACTAGCCAACAATTTAGCCTCTTGTCTTGCTCTGTAAAATCCATTTACACGGTTTTTATTAACTTAATTATTACCAGAAAAAACAAGTTCAATAACAACATTATTGCTTACAACCATAGACATCTGTAATTTGTTGATAAGCAGAGTTGAAATTTTCTGAAAATCCTCTCATCTTTACACGTATTTCCACTTTTCTTCTGAAAAATATGGGCTTTAAAACTGTACATCTCCTCATTGGTTAGAATGACTATTTTAGGGTTAATTCTGAGTATAGGTCAACATTTTCAGCTCTTAAATTTTCATAAACTGTTGAAGATTATTCTGTTTTAGGAATCATAATTATTTTGGCTTTTTATTTCAATTAATCCTAAAATAAAACAGTTTTTGACACATTCAAGCATTGTTATCCTTGGTATTTTTTAAGTTAATTTTAACATACTTTCTGTGACACCAGCTGTTAAAAAATGAGAACTTTGAAAAATATTTAAATTAACTTATCACGTAGGTTGCAATATTTATTTCACATTATGAAAAAGTTTGCATTATTACAATCACCATGATTATGATATTTAATGAAATCAATATACGTAATATCATATTATGTAATATACAGGTGGTTGTTAACCTTATTATTTTGGTGATTTATTTCTATGAATTAATGGTTGTGTTTATATTGTTACAGAGGGCTTTTATGCATACATTGAATTTTGTTTGAAATGTCATCCTGCTTGTCCTACGTAGAAAAAGCGCATTCTTCACTTGTCTTCATTCAATTTTTGTCATGTTACTCCATTAGACATCCCATCTATATTATAATATTCAAAAATTAAATTTGTGTTATTGCACTGCACTTTTGTGATTGATTACTTGTGTATTTCTTCTTTACTTTACTCATCTCTTGTGTATATTTATAATGTATTTATTTCATCATATGTAATTTAATAGGCATATTTTTAATTCGTTTTTTTACTAATTACATAAAAAATTGTTTATAACTTTTTTTTGTTTTCTTTATAAAACATAAGAACATTGACGGTTTTATTTTAGCATAAAATTAATAGGTAGTAATATTTCAATCTAGTTTTAGTGAGTTTTATTGTTGATCTAGAATAAAACGTCATTTATAAAAGACATGAAAATGTAGGAGCTGTTCTTTTTGAATCTTCTAAAAAGATACTAGATGATCATGAAATTCACAGGTTCTCTCTAGATTTAGATTTTGTAGAATATAATTTACCTCATATGGCACCTCCAGTAACTGAGCATTTAGTTCATCATCATTTTTATATCGTAATTTAACATCTGAAATGTACATCATATCTATTTTATTATTTCCATCAAATCCATGAAAGTTTTTTTTAGATGTTCTGGCAAAAGGATGAATCCACTGAGCTTTGAAGTGAATTGTATTTACTAATACAGATACTGTATTTTCAGTAATAGATCCTAAAACATAAATTTTCAATTTATAAATACAGTTCAATAATTCTGTTATAATAACTACAAAGATTATAAAAAAATTAAGTTAAAATTCTTAACATTTCTTCCATGATATCTCAGAAAACAATAGAAATAATTTGAAAATATTTTGAGTGCATAGTAAATATTTCCTGAGAAAAGGAAGTAATCTTTTTTTTTAATGCTGATAACTTTTAATTTTTGAACTTGTATCCGATGTTCTACTTTTCTGTTAATGACAAAATTTTAACTATACAGGATATAAATTTGAAACTTTATGCTAGTTTAGAGGAAAGTTTCTCCCATTGTTGTAAAAGACATCTGCAATTTGATGGTACTAGTATTGTAGTCAGTCCCTCGGTTCTGTCTACAACCACTTTCTCAATGACCTGTTAACTGGCCACAGATAAACCTACAACTAAAACTGGTGGTCATCAGTTGTGATTATATTTTTCATTGATATAGTTCCATAGGTAATGAAAAGCTAATGTATAACACGTAATACATTTTTTCTGTATCAATGCAGTTATTTCATTGTTTATCTTACTGGTTTTAGTTTCCTAATATTTCTATTATTGTTTCTCTTGTAGAATGTCAAGATCAAATTGACATCATACTTCAGAAAATTACTTGATAAAATGGCTTCTCACTTCAGTTAATCAGTCTCTAATTATGAACTCAATTTTTTTTGTTTTTAATTAAAATATTTTATCAGTTACATCTGTCTGAAGATCATTTCTTTATTATTATATTCAGCAATTCAATATATCACTTGTTTCATTGCAAGATCATGTTCATAAATGCAACCCTCTGGAACCATAATATTTTTGCTTGACACTGATGATGTTAAATGCATTGGTAAGTGTATTTTTAAGTAGAATAAGATCTTGCTAGAATGAACGATACAAAAATAACCCCAAACTACAAATCTTTTGGGGCACTACATAACAATGTAATGAGACTTGTACATTATTTACAGGTTTGATAAACCAGGTATGCATACATGAGTTCACTTTTACTAAAACTGTTTCATTTTTTTGTCTAACCCCTAATTATTGATGTGAAGATATTGTTCACGTCTACTGAGAGAGATCTCTAGATTTAAAGTTACGTAAAGCTATCTACGACATTTATTTTGGTAGATTTGAAAATCATTGTGCAAACAAGTAAATCAGTTAAAACAAAAATGTTAGAACAACGTTATGTTGAATATTCTGCTCAGAATAATTTTGTCTCAGATTATCAATTTTTAGTTTGTCTAAATGCAAATATTTTAAAATTAGATTGAACACTAAAATCTATCATTTATATCTATTTGTAAAAACTAATAATTTCAATTTATTACAAGCCAGTTTAACAAGCAGTTTTACAAGCAGTTTTTATTGTAAAAGAATTTTGTTAAATCATCATTATTACACACTGCCGGTAAATTTTCCATTCATTGCCAATAAGAGTCATAACAGTCATTACCAAAAGGGTAATCCTTGAACTTTGGACCTCAAGATTTTGGTAAAAATTGGGATAAAAGATTATTAAAAAACTGTGTTCAAAGGTGAACAAAATAAAAAACTAATATGTCCGTGTTGGTAATGATATTAACATGTCCCACCCAAAGTAAATGTTCATTAAATGTCATATGTAAATATTTGTTAAGATGCTGCAAACTGTTTCATTTCAGGATACACATAGAAAATTTGTGTTGGTGTTAAGGCAAAACTTATTTAATTTTACCTCTCTTTTTGTCAGGTTAAATGTTAGAGATTTTGTTTCACTCTTGTTTAAAGCTATACTACTATTTTTGAGCCAAAGATCAATTTTCTGAAAAATTAAAATTCTTATCAAAATTTAAATCTGGCTAATTTAATCTTGCTTTAAATTTAATAATTCATGGCTGAAATTTGATAAAATGTCTACCCATGATAATGCATGAAAAATGAAAGAATATCATTGGCAAAGCAGATCAGTTTACTACGTTTAATTGTCTTAAGCATATTGGGAAGATTTTTTACATACAACACAAAGAGAATACACCTGAGAGTGGCCCAGGGACAACTGAGAGGCCACCATCCCTAGGCTAATTTCTAGATTTTTGGACCTCACAACTTAACTTTGACCAGTAAGGTAATTCCAGAAAAGACTTATGTTTATTTCCCTTAATACCTATGTGTTTTAGTATAGTGATCATTATTTTTTGTGGTAGAGGTCATCTACCAAAGACCTGGGCCAGATTCAGAAATATTACCAGACTTAACATTACCCTTAAATCTTTTATAAATTTGTCATTCAGTTTTGGAATCCAAACTAGTTTTTGTTTAGCATTTAATGTTCATCTAGATAATTTATAAATCTTGTCTTACCAACTTTTTCATTATTTTGAAAAGGAACATAGTATGGGTCGATAATTTCAAAATAAATTTTTATATTCTCTCTTATATAGCATACAGGAATTGTTTGTGGCATTCTTAAAGTGGTTGGGGAAATACCCTGCAGCAAAATAGAGATTAAAAATTTCTGCCATTAGATTAGCTTATAATTTTCAAACCATTGTCGGATATACCATCCTAGCTCGGATCTTTCTGATTGGTAAAATATTTTAATACATTATACACTCACTTAATATTAATTTAAATAAGTCTAAACTAAAGATTCCACCAAGTATTGGATGTTCAGGAAATTGGTCAAGTTCTCTAATTGTTAGTACTATTTTTTTAGCCTTTTTTTTATTAAATTTTCTGCACAATCGTTTAAAACCATCTAAGGTATTAAATATATCTATGTTATTACATAGTTTATTCGACTTCCTACATTTACCATTAATTAGAATTCCCGAAAACTCTTGTCTCACTACAATATTTACTTCTGGTTAATTTAATCAAACTTGCTAACTTATTTCTATAATATATTTAGTTCTTAATTTCGAAAGGAATTATCTCGTATCATATCCTTAATGGATATAACAGACATTTGAGTCAATAAATAACTTTCGAGTTCTATAGAATTTTGTGTTCTGATTTGCACATTGACTGTTAATATATTTAAGTTTAGTTTTAGATATTTCATTTCATATTCGAACACAAACATGAAAAAAATATAACGAAAGAGTTGTATAGACGCTTTCCTTAAGGACCAGTAGAACTGAAAGGTATAGATAAATTATATCAGTGCCTGGTAGAAATATAAAATATTGTAGAGCTTATTGAGGTATATATTCACGCTCTTAAATTGTTTTTCAAAATACGCATTCGCTAACCCGCTTAAAAGAAAATAATTGAGAGATATCGTATGCGCTCTCAAACCCATTCAATTGAAGTACGGGACAAAAACTTCCCGAAAGACGTAGGTATCAAGGAATAGTACGATTCAGTTTCAACCACTATTCATCTGACTCCGTTAGTCAAGCGGTCCAATGAGTTTTTAAAGTCAACGTGTGGCGAAAATTTACTGAATTTTAGAACTGCCACTGGATAGGTGTACAAGGGAGATTCGATTGCAATAAAATCCAGCAAAGATCCACGGGTATCTCATTAAAAAGAAAGACCTGGTCAAGTACAACATACCTCTGCACAAATGTGTAAAACTGTTTATTTTTTATTAAAGGATTTGAGGATATTGAGTAAGTTAAATAAATTAGTTATGTTGTCTTGTAGTATGAGTGCTTTACATAACAGGCGGTGCAGAAACTGTAGAAAATAGTAAGAGTACAGAATGAACTTTGACTTACAATCATTTATTTTTTTTGATATTATAAAATAATTTTTAATTTTATAAAAATATTTTTAATTATAAGTTTTAAAAGAGCCATGCAGGGAGTTGGCAGTTACCTCTATCGAGCACGTCCTGTGGGAATCAGGGACGCTCACTGGTTCGATAAGATTTGAGCCAGGGGATACTGGCAAAATAAAATAGTGACTGTGAAACAAAAACTGAATGGTCAATGACTTCGACGGTGGTTGGGAAGAAATTTCCAACTGCAGGGAAGGTGGAAGAGCCTAGGAGGTGGGACTCCAAATTTTAATCCCAGAGCAAGTTCAGAGGCTTTAAGATGGCAGCCCCATCACTGGACTACCCTGCAAGGCATTGGTAGTGTCTTCAGGGAATTGAGAATTACTCACAAGTTTCAAAAGGAAAATAAACTGGACAGGATTATGGATAAACACAAATCTGGTTCAAAAAAGAGTAAAGGTTTTGGATTAAAGGACAGAATTATTTTGGGGACGTGGAATGTTAGAGGTTTGAATAACAAAGAAGTGGAATTGGTTCATCAATTGAAGGAATGCAAGGTGAACATTGCAATTGTGACAGAAACAAAGAAGAAGCTCAAGGACACAAAGGATCTGGAGGGTTATACATTGATGTATAGTGGCGTTGAGCAAGGCAAAAGAGCTTTTTGTGGTGTTGCAGTGCTTGTGGATACGAAGTGGAAGAAACATATTCAAAATTATATCTTTATTAATGAAAGGATAATCACTGTATGCTTGAAAATAGATTGAGGTTACCTGACAGTAATTGGCATATATGCACCTGAAGAGCGGAAGAAAAAAGGAAACAGAAGAATTCTATGAACACCCCCAAATTCAAGTAAATAAATATCATTCAGACTTTTTGATAATAGTGGGAGGCCTGAATGCTAGATTAGATAACGATCCAGTTCCAAATGTCTTAGGATGTTTTGGTGGGCCTTGCTTGAATGAAAATGGGAAACAGCTAAGAGATTTTACAACATACAATGAGCTGAAGATCACTAATACATATTTTAGAAAAAAAAGACATGCATAAGTACATGTGATGCGCAAGGGGCTATAGGTCCTTAATTGATTATTTCATTGCCAATAAGAAAATAGCTCCACAGGTATGTGACACGGGTGTAAAAAGGAAGTGACATTAATAGTGATCATTACCTGGTTGTTTTTGAGATAGAGCTATTGGCAAGGTGGAGGAGTAGATTAGCAGCAAGAAGAGATATGCCAGATGAGATCTTTCAAGTGTATTTGCTCCAGGAAAAAAGTATTGGTTTTATGTATCAGCGAAGGTTGACACAACTACTCGCAGAAATCCCAACAATGGATGATGTAGATGAAGAATGGAAAAATTTAAGGGGTGCAGTGAGCGAGATAGCCTATGAAACAGCAGCGAAAACCAAAAAAAATATAGATGTAGGAAGAGTGTGAAGTTGTGGGACGACGAGATACAAGAGGCAATAGGAGATAAAAGGAAGGCATATAAAGCTGTGATACAGAATCCTTCAGACAGAACACAAGAACAGTATAGAATTAAAAGGAATTATGCTAAAATCATAGTGAGAAGAGCTCATCAGAAATTGTGGGACAGGTTTTGTCTATGTTGGAGAAGGATGTACATGGCAGACAAACAATTGGCTATAAAATTGGCTATGAAACATCTAAATAGCTCAAAGAAAGATAAAGCGACACTGGATATTATAGATAAGGAAGAATGGATAGAACATTACAAAGACTTGTGGTATAAGGGATCTACAATATAAAACTCAGAACCTACTAAAACGAGAGTTGATATTGATTTGATAGAAATGAAAGAATTGGAAAATGCTTTGAAAACAACAAAAAACAAAAAGGCAGTAGGAGTAAATGGTATTAACTCAGAGCTCTTGAAGTATGGAAGCACATTATTTATGCTGCGCCTCTTTCACTTACTTAATATGTGTTTGATGAGTTCAAATATCCCTAAAGAGTGGAAAATAGCCAAAGTGATATCCCTTTTTAAGAGAGGAGATAGAAATTTGGTAGAGATTTACAGAGGGATAAGGTTTTTATGCACCTGCTATAAGTTATAAAGCAGTATTGTCAATTGTAGACTGCAAAGTATTTTGGAGGTAGTTTTAATGAAGGACCAGGTAGGTTTTCGGAGAGGCTGGTCATGCATGGACGATTTTTTCTCTTCAACAGATCATTGCAAAAGGAGTATAGTTTAATTTGGAGACACATCTTTGTTTTGTAGACTATGATAGGGTACTCAAAGGAAAATTATGGCACATCATGATGAAAAAAGGGGTTCCACAAAATTTAATAAGTGTGATTAGAAGTATGCATGCAAAGACATCAGTAGTAATTGTCTGTGGTGGGCGGGTGACTGAGGAGGTTGTGATAAATAGAGGTGTATGGCAGGGTTGTCCTCTTTCTCCCTCTTTGTTTAATATGCATATATATATATATATATATATATAGATGAGATGTGTAGAAAATGGAAGAGTTCAATAAGCAAAGGGATACAAATAAACCCTGATGTATCCATCAATAAAATCTTATTTGTGGATGATCAGGTAATCCTTCAAATAACAGAATATGATTGGGAGAGGGCTTTGTTCTTCTATCTGAATGGTTTAAGCTCTCAGTATAATATGAATATATCCCTGACAAAGACAAAGTCATGGCATTTCTCGGAAAGTTTCCTGTTAAATCAAAAATCGTTCTCGGAGATAAGATTCTTGAACAGGTGTCTCATTTTAATTACCTAGGCTGTGATGTTTCTTACAAGAATGATAGAGATTCTGATAAGAAGATCTCTAGATTTCAAGTCATTTGTGGAACAATAAGGAGAACATTGAATGAGACTCAAATGAAGTTTTATATAGTGATGGCTGCTCGTACTCTGTATGGCTCTGAGGGTTAGGTCTTATCAAAGAGACAGCTCAGTAAAATTCAGGCAGCCGAAATGAGATACCTGTGTTTGGTAAAGGGGTGCACTAGACAAGATTGTTTTAGGAATGAGGATATCAGAAGAGAGTTAAATGTTCTATCCTTGTGCTACACAATACACAATAGTAGAGAATAGGGAGAGGTGGAAGGATCATGTTAATAGGATGGTAGATAAAAGGTTCCCAAGGAAATAATATACTATTTACTGAAGGACAAAAGAAGTGTGGGACAGCCAAGAAACCCTTTTAAACCGGAACAGGTGAATCGCCTACAGTGTGATGGAAGAAGAAGAAGAAGAAGAAGAAGAAGAAGAATAAGTTTTAAAAGAATTTAATTTATTTAGAAACAGCCTTATAATCTTATTATTTTTATAACTTAAAAGTAAAGAGATCATTTTACTTTTAAGTGAAAATTTATTTTCACACATTTTACCACATTTTATGATAACGTAACTTTAGGTGGTAAAGTTGTGAAACAAAAACTATTATGCAGTCAATACTTTTGTCAGAATTTAAAATCAAATTGTAATATGATGAAAATAAATCATAATTTACCTTTTCCAAATAAGTCGTGTATTAAATTGTTGGTTTTATTTTTCACAAAGTTATTGATCATCAGTCGAGAATCTTCTGATCTATTTTTAAAGTCAAGAGTTTCAACACTAGCATCAAAATTACTTCTCAAATCATTCTGAAAACTGTCTACAATTGGAAATTCTTCATCAAGAAAAAATGTTGTTCCTATTTTTACATTTTTATTAACCTAAAACAAAAAAAAATTAGGAGAGTAATTAATTGTTAAAGTCTTTTACAAACAAGATACAATTTTTATATAGAAAAAACAATTTAATAGAAGATTCTTTCACCCA
The DNA here is from genome assembly GCF_047948215.1 of Lycorma delicatula. Classification (NCBI taxonomy): domain Eukaryota; kingdom Metazoa; phylum Arthropoda; class Insecta; order Hemiptera; family Fulgoridae; genus Lycorma; species Lycorma delicatula. The sequence goes on along the minus strand of NC_134455.1, from coordinate 321,100,446 downwards.
TTTCCTGTGCTAATAGTAGATTTAATTAAGCAGCTAAATATAACAAAAATGAAGGAATCAAAGTTTATAGGCAGATTTATTATGGAATTATGTTAGAAAAATGTAAGTTTGTTTACTCAAAATTTATTTGTGTTATATTTTCAGATTGTTATTTTGAACCGAATTCATTACTGCAAATTAGAGATCATAAAAATATGCTGTTTTTTAGGTTCCGCTCTAACCCACTAACAACTTCAATGAAAGATTAATGGATGCTTTGCTAGTCTGAAAGTCATAAAAGTAGAAATAGAAATATTTCAAATATCCATTGAAATGATGAAATTCTGATTAAATGTTGAATTATTTTTAAAATGTTATATTTTTATTAAAAAAAGATTTATAAAATTTTATAGATTTACAATAGTTTGTTTTCAAATAATCGTAATAATAACAGTAGTTATAATACGAATAATAATAAAATACTAATAAAAATAATTTAAAGATCAATCATGACACTTAGATAAAATTGTTAATCTGTACAGTTTATTCATGCTTCGGGTGGAGTATAATTTTTATCAGTTATGTTAATATTTGTATTAATAAAAGTAATAATTATACTAAATCACATAAAACTGAGGAATGCTCAAATATTAAAAGAAAAAATATAATAGTTGAACTGACATTATAGTAATTACACGTTTTGATAACGTAATTTAATTTTTAAAAGATTTTACTTGTAAAAAATCTTAGCTTGCTACTCTTAAAAAACTGTAGCTTGCTACTTGGGAAATAATATAAGGTAAGTTAGATTTTTTAGGTTAATTTTCTAGTTATTTTTTTATCTATCTGGTTGGTTTTTTGGATTAATTAGGATGTTAGGTTATTTTTCCCTGTTTATATAATAAATTGGAAAAACTATTGTATACATGTAAGCAGAAAATATTCTAGCTATTCTCTAAAATAATTTTAAGTAATATTAAGTATTAACAAACTTACCAATTACAGTTAACTTTATTATAATTGTACGGTTTAAAGAGATAAGGGGAAGGGAGAAGAGAGAGAGAGAGAGAGAGAGAGAGAGAGAGAGAGATAATTACAACGTATCAATAAAATTCATTCTCTACTTGATTATGACTGAATACACTTTCAATAGCTGAGAAGGTTTCAAACTAGTTTTTTGTTTATGAGGAAAAAAGAAATAAGAAAAAAACATGAAGAAACTGTTATTTGTTTTTGAAGAGAAAGATGATGCTAAAAACAACATTGTGACTGAAAACAGCAATAGCACTATCAAGGGAAAAGTCTTGAAAAACAGTTGACTTTATCTTTGTTATATAGAATTAGTTACCGCACTATCCTCACGTTTGGAACGAATTACTAGATGCTAAGATTAGGCGGAAATTGTAGGGAACTAGTGGATGAATGTAAATTATGCAGAGCACTTGGTGTTAATAAGAAAATAAAAAAAGCAATGTACTACTTGCATGCACATTTTATCGTTGAATAGGGCATTTCAAACAGTTTTGTTTACATCACTTATTAACTTCAAACAAGTTCCACATGAGCACCTTTTGTGGTGGGTAAAATATCGAAGATATTCAATTTCAAGCCACACATTACAAAAAATATCTGGAGTTATTACATTAATTACATCTTCGATTTTTCTTGTTCATTGATGATGAAAACCTTCGTTGCGTACACTCTGTCTTTGATAAACCCCCAAGGAAAGAAAACGAGTGGCGTAACGTCTGGGGATTGGTGGCCAGGGGATTGGTCCAACACGGTCAATACAACTTGAGGAAACTGTTCATGTAGATACTCCCTAACATGTAAACTCCAGTGTGGTGATGCGCCTTCTTGGAAGTAAACGTTGGGTCGTCGATGTAAAATTTGTTTTGCATACTCCTGTAACATGTTTAGATAATACGTACTAGTAACTGTTGGATCGGCGAAGAATGGTTCGATAACTACATAAGCAGTCAATACACACCGAATGTTAATTTTCAGGCTATCACGTTGCCTTTGTTGAACGGTATGGGGTTTTCGCTACCAAAATTTCGACAGTTATGACGGTTAACGTGACCAGACATACGGAAGGTAGCTTCGTCAGAGAAGATTACTTTTTCTAGAAATGCATTATTTCGTCTACTTTATCAAGAGTATCCACAGTGTGGTTTATCATCCATCTCCTTCAACTACATGCACCAACTGTATTTTGTATGCGGAAGTTTTAGGCGTTTGTGTAGAACCTTCACGATTGTCGATTGCGGTATTCTCAGTTCTAAACTCGCATAACGAGTAGATTTACCCCGGCCTTTCTGAAAATGTTCTCTACTCGATCCACAACTTCCTCGAAGACGGAAAGTCTGTCAGCACCTTTTTTGTGTACTACACTTTCTTAAGCTGCTGATATCAACGTTTAATATAGTCTTTCTTAGGAAGATCACGGTAATACTCTAAACGAGACGTCTACGAGTAGTAATAACAGATCTGTTTTCATGAAACCATAGTACACATATTGCTTTCTCCTGCACCGCATCCAACTGATGTATCCGTATCACGTATTACGAGTTGAAGCGATTAATGAGATTACCATCTGCTGAAACGAGAATTTTTTGAGGTACTTTCACTAAATATTGACACATAAGCCGCAAAATCTTACCGCAAAAACCTTCACTCATGAAGCTGGATTCAACAAAAATGAAAAGATCAGGTTTCACAATAACCATCCTTGAGCACAAACAATTCCTCGTCCAATCATTTTCATCAAATACTTAGGTTTTTATTACGGGCGATTCACTGATCTCTCCATGTTTCCTTTCATCACAAGAACTTCCTACCGATTTATCTGAATAAATTGCCTTGGTTGCAATGGATAAGATGTGATTCGTGTACGATGGTGAACCAACTATAAAAACACTGAATATTACAAAGTTAGATATTTTGTAGTAAACAAAATTGTTAATTTAAATAAAGATAGGAGCCTAAGCATGTTTGAGAAAGCGAATTCATTTTATGAGTTTTAACCATTTCATGCGAAGGCTACAGAATATATCCCGGTTGTCCATTGGAATTTCAGATCCAATGGAATAATACACTAAGGTGGGCAGACACTTATAAAGTTTACTAGCAGACTGCAGAGTATACTGAACTGTAGCTACTATAATACTTACTGCTTTTATCAAGGAACGCTATAGTATTTCTAATCAAGTCTTCTAACTTTTATGTGGCCTCCTTATTTTAGGTAGATTTCATAAAAAAACTACCTACTGTAATGGGTACCATCATTCAACTTCCGGAAAGTTTCGACATATCTTCGCGTTTCACATCCTTCAGATCCCAAAACCACCGTCAGTTCAAAAGTTTATATATATATATATATATATATATTATATATTGTTACCACATGTATGCCTGACTTAATATCGACGGACGACAACGGTAGCAGCTCAGATGTCAGCAAGAGCACAGCATATGTATACGCTGGTACGCGACACCCCCGTCGCGCAGATGACCGCGCAGTTCTCCCACCATAGCGGTGCTGCGGCCCCATCATAGCGGTGCTGCGGCTCCACCACTCTCAGGGTCCAATAAAAGAACGTGCACAAGAGTGAATTTTTAATTCATCGTCGACCACCACCTAGAGAAGAAGAAGAAGAAGACAGAAGTCTCCTGGCGGATGCCAACATCCCCGCCGGAGCAGCAGGTCTGGCCGGCCCGCCGAGGGAGCCGCTGGACGTGGACGCTACCTATCCACTCTAATTCGGCGAGCTTTAATCGCTGGCCGACGGACTCAGCAGCAGAAGCCGGTTGAGCGTGGGATCGTTCGGGGAGAACCACCTCGGCCGCGCCGGCGAAAGACGACCGACGCCGACCCGATAATGCGGGGCTCTGGGGGCCACCACCGCCACGCTGTAGCAGGGACCCAACTGTCGCTGAGGGGAGGCCCGGTCTGATTTCAACGGACGAGCCGCAACACCCCGACTGCATCCAAGTCGACTTTGCCGAAGACCAACTCCGGTTCCGATTTCACCGGAGCTTCGGACCCAACAGCTCTTCTCAGAGCTAACGAAAAAACGGCCTTTTTCAGGGTTACCACAAGGGATTTTAATTACAAGAGCCGTCAAAACCAATAGACAATAATAATAACAGCCCTTCTCAAGGCTACTACAAGGTTATTAAGTACTACGTGCCATCGAAGCCATTCGGCGACAATATATATATTTCACTTTTTTGTGGATACGATAACTGCTGTAATTTTGCGCCAATCACTTTCTAATTGATACATAAGATTTAACGACCCAAAATCTCATTCGAGTTCGTCAATGGGAAAAATCGGAACATGGCGTGGAAATGGGGGGGCTTTTTCGAAAAAACAAATATCTCCATAACTTTCTTAGTAAGTAAAATATCGAATTCGTTTAAAGTTCATACTATTTGGGTAAGGGCTTAAAAACTTATTAATTAAAGATTTTATGTATCACCAACTATTGGCCCAGGGAGTGGAAAAAATGGGATTTCAAAGACAAAAAATATCGTACCTTCCTTAATAAATACAGTATCGAATCGGTTTAAAGTGTTCGTTAGTTCTCTAAACATTACCTGAAACTTTTGTCTGAAACAATTTTTGATATGACTAACCTTACGGCAAAGGATGAGGAAAATATTGCTGGAATTGCAAGAAGATTGGACTTGTCGTATTCTAATCATGAGAAATTTTTTTCACATGCATCCATTGTCGTATTGAGTAAATATGAAGTTTTTCTTAACTTTAAGGTGGAAATCGTTTTTATTCCCTACCTAAGATACTTAACACCGGTGAAATCTGATACCTTCGCCTTCCGGCGTGCCGAAAGGGATTTTTTTTTTATGTATGATATTACTGATATAATAACACTATATTGCTATCAGAATGAGAAGTAAATAATTCATATTTACATCAATGGTCTCGAAATTTTATTAATGTACACATATATGAATATCTTAAGAATGTGTAGACTTGAATGCAACCTAAAAATTTGTACATCAACATGCTTTGTAGTCAACTTATCAAAATTATAAAATTAAAAATTATTGACCAGATATAAACTAACAAGAAGTAATAACAGTTTTGTACTGTAGAATTTTCAAAATTTTATAATAGACATTTAAGAATATTGAATTATTTGAAAAAAGAACTTAGTTTTAAAAAACTAAATTTGAATCTAATTACCACAACAATTTTTATTAAATTAAAGTATCAAGAAAAAAGAAAAAAAAAACACTATACTTTATGCTTAGATAAATAATCTCCCGTAAATCTTAGGTACTTAAACACAGCGCTCAGTGATTTTCTAAATACTCCATATAATAAATAAAAAACTGACCATGGATACTTTACCTTTAATAAACCAGTAAATTCTTTGAATGCCGCTTTAATTACATTTTCATTATTTGGAAGGTGTAATATTTTTCTAAGTTCTGTACGTGTTTGTCCAAAGCTTCCTAGAAACAAGGCACTAAGAGCATAATGCAAACTCAAAGGGCTGATTAATACATTTTCATTCTTTGAACTACTAACTGCCTGCAAATGAAAAACAAATCATTAGCAAGTAATATTCAAAATAACTGTGATATAAAATTATAACATATTTTTTACTAAATGTGAAAAGATCCATATTAATAGTATTGTAAATAAATTAGTTACTATGAAAGAAGAGAAAGACACATACGTTATGATTTCTGGTTTTGTTTTACATTCACTGGGCTCGACTACAGAGGATTCATAAATTTTGCTTTTAACGTTTTATCAAGTAGTGTTACTCAGTGAAACATGCAAGATTGTTAGGAAAAACAATCGCAAATCTTGTCTTCATAAAAATCAGTATAATCAAAATCACGTAAATGAGCTGTAAACGTTACACACTAATGCATGGAAGCTAGCAAGTAAGAATTATGTCTTATTGCGGGTAACAGCATTATAAAAACTTAAAACTTAATAAAAAAAACATAATAAAACCTAATATTTGTGTTTTTAAATAATAATTATAGACTTATTATTTGTTAAAATAATAATTTTAACATAATATTATGTTTTTTAAAACATAATAAAAAACTTAATATTCTCACTAAATAAAAACTTATAAAATAATTATCAATAAAAACTATTTTAATAAAAACATAATATTCTCACTATCAACTCGTGACAATGAAAGTTTATAGGTAGACATCCTGAATGTTTATGAAATGCATAAACATTTAATTTTTACAACATTTTACATCATTTTTATCAGTCAAAAAAAAAACTAATTTTATTTGGTCGGCACATTATACAGAATTTACAAAAAAATGACGGGTTTTTAAAACTGTTTAATGTCTCTTAATATTGACTTACAGAAATAATCACAAATGAAATAAATGAATAACTTTTACAATTTTTCTCTAAAAGTGTTCAATGTGACCTTACGTCACGCGGCAAACATCCAATCGATGTACAGATCGTCTCATACTTTAAACTAGAGCAGTAATTCTCAACCTTTTCAGCTCCACGATCCCCAAAACGTAAAAAAATATATAATGAATATTTTGCGACCCCAACCCAATGAAACCTTGTTAAAATTATTTAGCTGGGTTGATAACGACGGGTATGAACATGTATGTATCAAGTGCACAAACATGAGCAAATTACAGGTTCCAACTTGATATGTACGTGTCCCATATAATTTGGTGTGCTTGCATAATAAATCCTGTGAGAACTTCATCTTCGAACGTGCATATGATACGTTTAATCACATTGCGCTTTCATCGGTATAAAAGAGGCGTAAGGAATTTACAGAATGTCAGTTTGTGAAGAGTGCGTCTGGTGCCTTTAAGTTTTAAAAGCGTAGTTTCACGGAAAACAATAATTGAGGTAACGATTTTTTAGTGTGTGGTCAAACGGTATAACTGTTTTTTTTCGCTTTCTAACTATACAGTATCAAGGCGAATTGATGACATGACTGCCGATGTTTGCGATCAGATATTCAGTATATGAGTTGAAGTGAATATTTTAGATTTCAATTTGATGAATCAGCAGATGTAGCAAACATTTCTCAGTTCTTATGGTTTATGAGATATGAATGCGATAGGGACAAATCAATCGAAGAGAATATGTTGTTTTGCAAATCAATACCTGGTGATGCAATAGGACAATGCCTTTTTGATGGTTTTAAGAGGCTAATAAAAGCTATAACATAGATTGAACGAAATGTATTGCAGTATGCAGGAAAGAATAGGATTTCTGAAAAAATGAAAAGATTGTCTTACACCAAGAGCGGAATGGACGCACTGCTTTCTTCACAGATATGTTCCTGCCATAAAAAAAATATGCCGGAAATCCTCAAATTCTTTGGAAAGCTGTAAAAATGGTTAATCTTTTTAAAGTCGACCGTTAAAGAATAGGATATTTGCTAAACAATAGGATGAAATGGGTGAAAAGAAAAAAATCTCTTCTTTTCCGTAGAAGTAAGATGGTTATCGCGAGAGAAAGTGTTAATCCGGTTACTGGAATTGCAAGATGAATTAATAATATTTTTCAGGATAAACAAATTCTGTTTTTACTGAATAATGAGCATACACAGAGTATGTTGCTGTTGCGTTACTTAGATGATGTATTTTTGTGTTTAAACGACATGAATGTGAGTTTACAAGGACGCGAAAAACATTTTATTAAAGACATAAATTTCACGCTTTCATTAAGAAGTTTAATGTTTGGATTATTTGCCTTTAAAGCAAAAATTTTTATATGTATCCACTCACTTCCAGTTATATTGAGAAAACTTTGGATGAAGAAGACCGTGTTATTCACCACAGTTAGGATGGCATGAAGATGCATTTGCGTGAGCTAAAACTTCAGTTGTCGGAGTATTTTACAGAAGATAAAAATGATTTCTCGAAAAGATGGGTGCTGAATCCATCTAGTGAAAACGTAGTTGCAGTTGCTAAGTCTCTTTCTTTTGTTTTCAGTTATTTGACTGGTTTGATGCAGCTCTCCAAGATTCCCTATCTAGTGCTAGTCGTTTCATTTTAGTATATCCCGTACATCCTACATCCCTAACAATTTGTTTTACATATTCCAAACGTGGCCTGCCTACACAATTTTTTCCTTCTACCTGTCCCTCCAATATTAAAGCGACTATTTCAAGCTGCCTTAATATGTGACCTATAAGTCTCTTCTTTAGCTATATTTTTCCAAATGCTTCTTTCTTCATGTAATTGCCGCAACACCTCTTCATTTGTCACTTTATCCACCCGTCTGATTTTTAACATTCTCCTATATCACCGCATTTCAAAAGCTTCTAATCTTTTCTTCTCAGATACTCCGATCGTCCAAGTTTCACTTCCATATAAAGCGACACTCCAAACATATACTTTCAAAAATCTTTTCCTGACATTTAAATTTATTTTTGATGTAAACAAATTATATTTCTGACTGATGGCTCATTTCGCCTGTATTATTCGGCATTTTATATAGCTCCTGCTCATTAACTGCTAGTTTCATGTAAAGATTAAAAAGTAACGGGGATAGAGAACATCCTTGTCGAACTCCTTTTCTTATTACAGCTTCTTTCTTATGTTCTTCAATTATTACTGTTGCTGTTTGGTTCCTGTAAATGTTAGCAATTGTTCTTTTATCTCTGTATTTGAACCCTAATTTTTTTAAATGCTGAACATTCTATTCCAGTCTACGTTATCGAATGCTTTTTCTAGGTCTTAAAACGCCAAGTATGTTGGTTTGTTTTTCTTTAATACTACTATTAATCTTCTACTATTAATCTGAGGCCTAAAATTGCTTCCGTTGTCCCTATACTTTTCCTGAAAACAAATTGGTCTTCTTCTAACACTTCTTCCACTCTCCTCTCAATTCTTCTGTATAGAGTTCTAGTTAAGATTTTTGATGCATGACTAGTTAAACCAATTGTTCTGTATTCTTCACATTTATCTGCCCCTGCTTTCTTTGGTATCATGACTATAACACTTTTTTTGAAGTGTGACGGAAATTCCCCTTTTTAATAAATATTACACACCAGTTTGTTTAATCTATCAATCGCTTCCTCACCTGCACTGCGCAGTAATTCTACAGGTATTCCGTCTATTCCAGGAGCCTTTCTGCCATTTAAATCTTTTAATGCTCTCTTAAATTCAGATCTCAGTATTGTTTCTCCCATTTCATCCTCCTCAACTTCCTCTTCTTCCTCTATAACACCATTTTCTAATTCATTTCCTCCGTATAACTCTTCAATATATTCCACCCATCTATCGACTTTACCTTTCGTATTATATATTGGTGTACCATCTTTGTTTAACACATTATTAGATTTTAATTTATATGCCCCAACATTTTCCTTAACTTTCCTGTATGCTCCGTCTATTTTACCAATGTTCATTTCTCTTTCTACTTCTGAACACTTTTCTTTAATCCACTCTTCTTTCGCCAGTTTGCACTTCCTGTTTATAGCATTTCTTAATTGCCGATAGTTCCTTTTACTTTCTTCATCACTAGCATTCTTATATTTTCTACGTTCATCCATCAGCTGCAATATATTGTCTGAAACCCAAGGTTTTCTACCAGTTCTTTTTGTTCCGCCTAAGTTCGCTTCTGCTGATTTAAGAATTTCCTTTTAACATTCTCCCATTCTTCTTCTACATTTTCTACCTTACCTTTTTTACTCAGACCTCTTGCGATGTCCTCCTCAAAAATCTTCTTTACCTCCTCTTCCTCAAGCTTTACTAAATTCCACCGATTCATCTGACACCTTTTCTTCAGGTTTTTAAACCCCAATCTACATTTCATTATCAATAAATTATTGTAGCAATCAATATCTGCTCCAGGGTAAGGTTTGCAGTCAACGAGATGATTTCTAAATCTTTGCTTAACCATGATATAATCTATCTGATACCTTGCAGTATCGCCTGGCTTTTTCCAAGTGTACATTCTTCTATTATGATTTTTAAACTGGGTGTTGGCAATTACTAAATTATACTTCATGCAAAACTCTATAAGTCGGTCCCCTCTTTCATTCCTTTTCCCAGCCCGTTTCCCCCACTATATTTCCTTCCTTGCCTTTTCCAATGCTTGCATTCCAATCTCCAACTATTATTAAATTTTCATCTCCTTTTACGTGCTTAATTGCTTCATCAATTTCTTCGTATACACACTCTACCTCATCATCATCATGGGCGCTTGTAGGCATATATACGTTAACAATCGTTGTCAGTTTAGGTTTTGATTTTATCTTTATTACAATGATTCTATAGCTATGCATTTTGAAATACTCTACTCTCTTCCCTATCTTCTTGTTCATTACAAAACCTACTCCTGCCTGTCTATTATTTGAAGCTGAGTTAATTATTCTAAAATCACCTGACCAAAAGTCGTTTTCCTCTTCCCACCTTTCCTCACTAATTCCCACTACATCTACATTTATTCTATCCATTTCCCTCTTTAAATTTTCTAACCTACCAACCTTCTCTTTAAACTTCTATCATTCCACGCTCCGACTCGTAAAATGTTATTTTTTAATTTTCTGGTGACCCCTTCCTTAGTAGTCCCCACCCGGAGATCTGAATACTCTACCTCCGGAATATTTTACCAAGGAAGGCGCCTCCATCATTGCTATATGAAAATGTAGAGAGCTATATTTTCTTGGAAAAAAAGCAGTTGTAGATTTCCATTGCTTTCAGCTGTGCAGTACTCAGAGGTCTGAGTGATGTTGATATGGCCGTTTAAGTTTTCCTGACTTACGCCCTTAACAGCTACTGAAAGAGCTGCTATCCTCTTTCAGGAATCATTCCTTGGTCTGGCTTTCAACAGATACCTCTCCGATATGGTTGGACCTTTGGTCCAGCTACTCTGTATCACTGAGCACTCAAGCCCCCTCACCAGCGGCAAGGTCTCATGATTCATAGTGGGAGAGTTGCTAAGTAACTAGTTAATATTTGCGACCGCTCATCGAAATGTCTGCCGATAAACGTTACAACTACAATTCACATCTGAAGTTTTAGATACATTTTCGTTTGATCATCAAAGTGAAAAAGGAATTTTAGGCACCGAAGCATTGAAAATAATAATCCCTTTCGCCACGTCTTACCTTTTTGAATAGGGTTTCTTGTCTAGCGTTGCACTAAAAATTAATTATAGGAATCGTGTTTTATCACTTGAAAACAATATGCTTTTGTGTGTTTCTAACATAGATCCACGTATGGAGAAACTTCTGAATGAAAATCAAGTACAACCATCTCATTCATTTATTTTACTTGCATGTGAACTTGTAAGTAGAATGTTTATAATAAATCATTTTTTTCCTCATAAAATGATTTCATTATTTTTTAGGTTAATATTTTAGGCTAATTTCGTGACCCCCAGGTTGAGAACCGCTGATCTAGAGTAATGAAAACGACAGCTACTTCAATACTGTGCCTCAAATCGGTGGATGATTAGATAGCAGTAGAGGCATATATACAAGGAAACTACAAAGGAAAGAATCACATGGGGTCAGATCGGGTGACCTTAGAGGCCACCACAAACAAGCTCTGTCATCGGGTCCTTGCCTACCGATGTAGCGATTGAGAAAAACGACATCCAACCAGACCCATACAGAGTTATGTCAATGAGCAGGCGCATCAACGTTTTGCTAAATAAAATTGTGCTTGTAGTGCTTGTAGTTGTTATAATTTCTTCAACGAAAAAGAACAGCCCGTAAACCTGCCGTCGGGATATCACACATTTAATTTTGGGAAGTCCCTGTCGCATTGTAAGAATTGCTGGGGATATTCTGACCCTCAGATGCGGACAATTTGCGTGTTAAATTTTCCACTAAAATTGAATGCTGACTCATACTAACCACAATACGATCAAGAAGGTCAACATTTCGATTGGGAAGTCAGCACGCCCAGCGCAGTCGGTAGGTTATAAAGACTGTAACAGTTGTAAACGATTTGGATCCAAATTTAAGCGTTTTCTTTAAATATTCCACACGCCATCAATGACAGTAGTAGTTCGCGGCAGGCCTTCCTAAGAGATTTTTAAGACTACGCAGAATATCTGACATGTTAATAATTTTCTTCATACACTCTTGGTACTCTTCACTTTACGAAGCTATTTGATCTTTACAAACTAATTATGCTATCGACAAATATTGTCGTTTGCAAAACCATGATTAAACTTTCTACGGAATGCACGTTGAAACTGTAACTATAGATTCACAGTTCACAAACTGCAAAACGCAGAGGGCTTTTTTCAGGATTCGCCATCTTTGGTAGTGGCACTGTCAAGCAGAAAGACAGTGTATCAATCTACGGCCATGCGAGGCACTCGCATGGCCGTAGATTGATACACTGCAAAACTGCAGTGCAAAACTGTCCTTTTTGCACTTTTATTCTAGTCTTAGATCAACAAGTTTACCTTACCCAAGCGATATTACAAAAATGAAAACCCCATATTCTTTTTTGTACAACCGTTATATCACATAAAAAATGGATAGATGCGCTGTTGCACAGGTAAAAAACCCGGTAATGAATTGCATAAGTTTCCCGACTACACAGGTCAAGTTATGCTATTAATTTTTTCAATTCAATTATTTTAAGCTCTATTTGTATATTATGCTTATTGTTTTATATATTGGGCTTTCTGTTGCATCAAATTCATTTTAAAGTCTTATCAAGGGAGAGGTATTAAGATATTTTATTGACTTTATTGCTTAAAAAATACGTTTTGAGCACTAAAAATTTGAAATTGCGAAAAGGTTTTTTCTCATTTGAGGGCTTCCATAGTCAAGGGCAGGCATTCAGGTAAAATTAATTTTTAACAACATGAATCCCTAAGTGATGATAATCGATAAAAAAAAGAACGTTTTAATATTTTTTTTTAAATACAAAGATATGACCATAATTCTAAATAAACAAAGTTGTAATTTTGTAGGAAGGGGATGAGTTTTGGTAATTTTAGATTAAAAAAAATATTTTTGATAACACAGACCATTCGATTGTAATGAGCAAAAAATTTCTCTAATGGTCTATTGATGTAGAAAATGGTTAAAAAAACTCCATTTTCTGGAGCAATATATAGCTAAAAAAAAAAAATGTTTTGGAGGGGGGTGAATATTGAATAAAGTTTTTTTATAATTTGTGATCTTAATTAAAAAAAAACTTCTGTAAGAAGAATGTTTTTGCTAAAGTGCCCCAGTAAAAATTTGAAATTTTATTCCCGTCAAAAGCCCGCTTTTTCCAAATTTTGCAAAAATTGAATACATTCTTTCCTCCTAAGGTAGTATGTGTATCATGTTTGAAGACAGTCGGTCAACAGGGTCCAGAGTTTTAAGACCAAATACAGGTCAACCATTCATACGTATATACCACAAACGTCCGTCTGTCAGAAATAGATTTTTTGAACGTGGGGGAGCATTGAAATAAATGTGTTTTTTTTTTGTAGATTACTATATGTTATATATTTGTAGATTAATAATTTTTTTTTGTTAAACCTTTTATAATGTCTCCTTAATTGACAAAACTTAAAAAAAGATCAATCTTTTTTAGTTACTTCCTAAACTGTATTGCACTGTACACTTTCCTGTTGTAGCTGTAGCTGATATAGCAGCATATTTTTATATCCCTGTAGCCGGGAAAGTAAAAATGAACCTTGCTAACATTTACCTGAAAGGATTAAGGGAAACTGTACCTGTAGTAAAGTCATGATCAGAATAATATCACAAAATAAAAAATAGAAGTTGCTGAAATCCAAATTTATAAAAAAATAAATAAATATACAAAAAATAATAAATTAACATGTAAAAATACAAAAAAATAAATAAATAAACATTCATAATGCGTTACTGGTAATTATTTGAACATATATTTATGTACATATTAAACGACCAAGTGCTATCTTCTAGATCATTTGGTCTCCGGTTCGATTCCAATCAAGGGTCCGGCATTTTTTTATCGATTATTTCATTCATCATTCTCGTTAAAATCGTCATTTCCCTCGTTAAAGTATAAGCAACGCGTTTATTTTAAAGAGTAAAATAGTAAAAAAAACCGATCAAAAGTTGCATATCTTCCCTGGCTTCTTCCTTGACAGATTTTTTATTATGAATACCCATATTATTTTTAAATATTAACGACTTTACTATTCATGATTAAAATATATCAAATCAATTTATTATAAAGTGTAACATGATAATCGATCTTAGGTTGTAATTTCAAATAACGGATTTAGTAAATAATTTTTGAAAACGGCTTTAGAAATTGATTTCTACATACTGTTTTAAAAGTTCTAGCGATGTTTTACATCGTGATAAAGGGGGCCGAATGTAGTAGTATTTATTTCATATAGTTTTTGCTTCACCCTTGACTTCAAAATAAGTGCATGAAACCTCTTGGAAAAAATGTAGACTAATATGTCAGAAATGACAAGTGAAATCGGTTTTTTTTTTGCGCCATAGTATAAAAAATGTAATTGTTCTTTACGAATAGTTGCGAGCTATGACATGTTTTTTTTTTGTTGATTATGAGAGTCTCAAGAAAAATTAAAAAAACAAAACGTTTTATATTAGTATAAGTTATGAAAATTTATACAATTTATCAAAATTAAATAATAGTAGAATTTAATTTTTGATATTTTTTCAATGAATTTTTTATTTTTCCCTCTCAGAGAAATTTTCATTCGTCGATTTTCATTCCAAATGTCATAATGATAGTACTCAAGTAGAGCAAAAGATATTACTTTTTTCAAAAAGTCGAGTTTTCAAAATTTCTAACAAAGAAATCTATTTTAATAAACTATTTTCAAACAAACGTTTTTTTAATTATCAAAAACAAATTTATATATATGACTTAAACCCTGGTGCAATAAATGTAGTTTCTTTATGTAGTAAAGCTTGGCCAGATCATTTAGAAACAGCCTGTAGAATTCAATCTTGGAAAGCGATTGGAAAATAATAACTAATCCTTAATATTATGTACTTAAAATAGTTGTTGAAAATCTAATTTTTCACCATTCTACTCAAATATGTATATTAGATATTTAATTTCCAATAATATAAGAAACGTGAATCGGTGCATCACTTTAAATGTAAGTAATTATAATAGGTTATTAGCTGTAAATTACACAGATATAAACAATAGTTATTAAGATTATGTAACTATAGTTAATAAGTTAGTCAATTTACAATTAATGTTAACTCAGTTGTTCACCTTTAAATTATTATTTATAAAATAAATATATAAAATTTAAAACTGTTAACAATTTTATATGAAATCTCGTAATTAAGAAAAAAACCGACGAAAAAAAGAAAGAAATGCTAGAAAAAAATAAACAAGTATTTCAAAGAAAACGAAAGATTAAATAAAAAAAGGAGTTCTCACAGCAAATAGTTAATTATTGAGATGATATTCGAGGATAGCCTCTCAGCTTTAAATTGTTAGTTTTGGAATAAATAAAAAACAAACAATGAATATGACCAAACTGACGAGTAAAAAATTAAAAAAATAAGTACTGCTCTAGTATGGAAACTTAGAGAAAGTTGTAAATATGTAGATAAAGAAAGGACAATAACAAGAAATCGAATAACGAAAATATAGGGAAGGTTTTCTCAAAAAAATTTAGAAGGCACAAACAAGAACTTGAGTACGGAAACTAAAAGAAAGCCCAGAATATATGGAGAAACAGAAATCAGAAACTAAGGATAAAGTTCAAGACCGTAAAGGTTTTTATGCAGCTCAACAAAAATGAAAAATCAACTTTAAATTCATACGCTTAGAAAATTATAAGAGTTCGCAGAAAAGAAAAACAACGCAATGCTAATTGTATTAAAAAAAAATTTAGAAAACGCTTGATTTTTAATAGAAAACAATTGCTAAGAAATACTATAACAATGAAGCCATCAAACGATAAAAAAAATATAACAATAATAATAAAAATAGTTGTATTAAATAGTATTTTGATCTAAAAAGATTAACAAAAAAATGAAAGATACCATGAGACAAATTAAGAAAGCAAATGAGTGCGAGTAAATTTTTTTTTATAAAATTTTGCATAGATTTTATAAAACATTGTTTGTGTTAGCATAATTTTTTTATATAAATATCACATAGTAAAAGTAAAAACGATCTGGATCACTAAAATAATTTCTAAAATACCAAAGCGCTCAGATTTGTTCGAGGAAAGTTTTTTCAACATATGGTGAATTTATCACGTTATGTATGCAACTAGTGTCATACGAGTAAAATGAAAAAGCTGGAAAAATTCTTCAGTCGGCATGAAACATCATAATTTGAAAGAAAATGCAGAATCTCTCTCAGAGTTGGAAGAATAAGTTGTGTCACCGATTTTACGTTTTATGCAAAATCAAACAGAAATTAATTAGTCAAAAAAAAGAAAAGTTATTAATATTCCTATCGAAATCAGTAAAGTATTATACAATGCTTTATCACGTAATTTTTTATCAATTCGACACATGTCAATTTCAAATAGTCAATTTTTCAAAATACAAATCTGAAACTATATAATCTGCAATATTATATAATCGGTTATAATAGCTTTAAAAGATCTAACCGATTCTCTTTTTTACAAAGAGATCATTAATGAAATAAATTTAAACATATTTAATAAATACAAACGGAATTTTTTTGTCAAAACAAGGAAACAAAGAAAATTATGATGATGAGAAAGATATAAATCGGAATAAATTATTAATTGAGATAATGGAATCGGAAATTGAACACTAACACGATCCAGCAAGAAGAAGGAGTGAACGAAGATTATTTATTTATTTTTTGTGAGAACTCATAGCAAACCAACTTTATTTTTTTCAATGGAATCATTGTTATAAATCACCTTGAATAAATGGGTTTTTAACCTTTATAAAAGTAATTTATTCTTCTTCTAAAATTTTGAAAATGTATTTCTACCAAATACATGAAACAGAATTCTAAAAATTTCTGGACCACATTTCCAAATATTTAAAAAGTAGGTCATATATATTAATTTTTATAAATATTTACACATTTTCCAAGTAAATAAAATATGTCACTTAAGGTGCAATGAGAATAAATTATTCATGACTGGTCAAGAGCGGGTTATACATAAAAAAAGTTTCTTACTTCTTACTTTCAAAAAGCTATCGCAGAATGGTCCATTTGACTGTTTAATAACTTCATATTTATTTTTCAAATTATTATCTTGTGAAGCACTACTGCTACAAAATTCTAGCTGCAGTATGACGGCCAATATAATGACTGAAAAAAATTTAAACACTTTGGTAATTATTAAATAACTATTATTACATCCATACCAATGTGCATACATTGGTATGGATGTAATGGTAAGTGCATGCTCAGAGTCACATTCACATACCCAGTTACATTCAGAACACCCAATAATAATTTTAGGTGATTCTTCAGCCTTATAATTATTTTATTCTGATGAAACTAAACATTTAAATATACTAGATTCACATATTGTAATAATGAGGCTTCTCGTAAAAAAAATTATAATGTAGCAGAGCAGTCAGCTGATATTTTTGTGCAAATAACCGCTTAACTTTTGTTTTACAGTTGGTTTCTTTTTATTGAACTGCAGAATAATTTTTACAGCTAGGCCTATATTAAGTTTTTCCAAAACAAATTACATTTTTGGAATAATTTCAGAAAATAGTGATTTTCTGATTTTTAATATTGATTCTAAAGAGCACAAAATAGTGATAAATGTTTTTGTAATAAGTTCCGTAGTAGATGACTTAAATGATTCACAAGTCTGTCCCAAAAATGATAAAAAATATTTTAAAAAAATATTAAGTATCTCATGCCTCGCTTATTAGATAAAGTGAGAAAAAAGTGTTCTTCCGATTCCTTTTTCATTGATCTAAACACACATTTAGATATCAGCGCGTCTAGCCCATCAAAATGCAGATAATATTCCACCTTAAAGATGATACATTACTCGTTCAACACGGGGAATGGTTTTACAGGGAATTTTTTTACTCTTACAGAAAGCAATTATGATTTGCTTCAGTGAAACCTCCAGATAATATAACGTAAAGGTAGAAAATATGCCGTCTGTTAAGCCAGTAAAAACATTTTGTTATAGTTTATGATAAACTCTGATGTGATATAAAATCACTTATACAATAAAATTTATTTTGCAAATAAATTTTAATATAACGAATTAGTAAACAAGAAGAAATAAATTTTAATATAACGAATAAGTAAACAAGAAGACTTATCAACTACACAAATATGTATAATATTAAGGTAAATACAAGACAGTACAGTAAAATGATTTTTCATTTACTTGTTTTTCCGAACGAATTTTAGCTTCTACCAGATTGAGAATAACAGATTGTTGTGCGTAACAGTAGGTTTACAAATATTTATTCATTATTCAGTCAGTCAATTGTTTCACTTTTACATAACTTAAAAACTATAATCTTAATAAAGCTTTTGTTCAATAACCATTATTTAATAAATTATTAAAGTAAAATAACTTTGTATGTTTTTGCTATCTTTAATGAGCAATACAATAATGTTTACCTTAATAAAAAAATAAGCCTTCCGCCATCTCATAATCGGATTTTATTTTCTATTCTAGTAATCCCTTTACAGTCACAACGTGTTAGATCTCGTCAGGGTCCTCAGTCATCGGTGAATCCAGTCACCGTAATATAGTCTGCTAATTCCTAGCTAATATTCTGTTTATTTTGTTATTTAGAGAATGATATAAAATCTTAAAATCTCCTCTGATTTCAATTAATATTCTTTTTTGCTTCTACGTTGTAACTTAAGAAATCACGATTTCTGTAAGAATCTTAATCTATGAAAACATTTTAATTTGATATCTGTGCTATAGGAACCGTATGTAATTGAATAAAAAAATCATGTACAAAGACCAAAAACTATCTATTATGCGTATTACGATACAGAATAACTCGTATCGTTTACTCTCCAAAAACGGAACAAGCTTGCACATAAATAAAATGAAATAAATAAACCTAAGGGGAAAAAGATAATATATACCAAGAAATAATATACAATTAATTATAAAACTATAATTTTTGTTCAAGTGTCCGTCGTTTGCAGTTTTTTATTAAAAAAACAATGCATCAAGAGATTTAGATTACTCGGACTTAGACATTAGTAACTCGGATTTGTCCATACTCGGCAGTTGTCTGTTAAGAATGAATTCCTAGTACAAAGTAATTTGTAAACTTAGCTCTATAAATAAAATACTTCAATAAATAAAATATGATAAAGGAAATTAAAAATCTCTATGCTAATTTTACATTAGAGATCAGATATTAATTAATTTGACTGACCGTAAACAGTAGGAAGAAAAATCATCTTTTAGTATACTTTACATTCGGCGATTCGAATCTTTAAACACTAGATAATGCTTACACTCTCTGTCAGGAATATTTGTTTTTATAAACATTAATATGATAACCTCTGACCTAGAATTATTTTGTAACCTTGGTTATAACATAAGTTTCACTCATTAGGGAAAATACGCACAGAAGTTCCATTTATTAACTAATCTTCTAGATCAATAAAAATGAATACATTTAATCCTCTTTGGGTCAGCTGGACTTAGAGCATCAAAATATGACCTAATACTGTCATATTTATCAGTATGTTATGTTGTTTGATCAGTTAAACTAAAGATGAACCAGCTATATGAGTAATATTGTTTTTTAATAAATAACAATAGCATATATATTACAGGACATAACGTAAAATAAAATAATGGTAATAAAAATATTTATTACTTCAGATAAAATAAAAAAACAAATTTAAAATCCATCATCAAAAAATATATTAAAGTATTTTTAAAAACCACTTTACGATTTCTTTTAGTTCTAACTTTTTAAAGTAGTCACTAAATTGGAAACAACTACGATTAATCTGTTAAGCCTTAATGTAGCTGATTTCATAAAATCGATTGAAG
The DNA here is from genome assembly GCF_047948215.1 of Lycorma delicatula. NCBI lineage: Eukaryota > Metazoa > Arthropoda > Insecta > Hemiptera > Fulgoridae > Lycorma > Lycorma delicatula. Next base: position 321,080,510 of record NC_134455.1, on the reverse strand, counting down.
TTTACACATATTTAGGCCAACAAAAAATGTACCCGTATTAATAAAAATTGTTCGCAACAATCGCATAAGGCTATAAATCTGCGTCTATATAAAAATTAGAAATATAAATACACTGAAAATACGTCTATGTCTATTACCAAGTGTGGGTAAGACTCTGGAATGCAGAAACCTCCTCCATTTTTTGAAGTCTAGCCATAATGATAAATTTCATTGCAAACTTTTCAACAAAACAGCTTCGCGTATGTAACTTATACCAGCCATAGGATCGTAAACTAAGGGGTGGAGCCACAAATATCCACCGGAAGGAATATATCACTCTCAACAGAACACGCACAAACAAGATGATGGACCCACTTTTCCTATATTAACATAGTATAATACACAACAGAATGCCACTTACAATGATAGTAATGTACGTTATCTTTGACACTTGAACTCTGCACCCACATCCATAGACCTCTAGTTAACCACAAAGAAACATCAAACAGTTTTAATACTAATTATTTATTTATGATTAAAAAAAAAATTGTAGCAGCCATATCTAATAAAACAATACTTTTTAGTTCTTCAAATTTGTCGAAACTGATATTTAAAAAAAAAAAAAATTAAAAGTACCTAGAAACATGATAAACTGTTTTCAGTAGTTATCAGTAAGTTATGTGAAAATGTAAGCAAAGGAGAATGAGATTGAAACTTGGAGAAAAAACCATACTTCATTGTTCATTTCTGCTGTATTGATTATTTAAAGTAAAATTATTTAAGGTAAATGTATTAAATATCAAATTTACTACAAAATAATTCACAATTCAAAAGCCGCTATCGAAAATTAATTAATAAATTTTAGTTTTAAAATATTATTTTTTGGTAATTGTCTATAAAGTCGTTTAAAATCTCCAGATTCCCCACAGTCATAACGTGCGTACTATATAGCATCCATCATTGTATACATCCAAAGAATCAAATACTGTCACAATCAGAGGGGCATGTAGTGCCTGAGACCATGAGATTACATTGCCTGAGACAACAGTGCCCTTACAATTCAGCGTGACCAACCAGAATAGATTTACCTCTTGAATTCATCATATACCGATGAATTACTGAGTCAGATTCATGTTTTCGAGAAATTCAAAACAAACTCGGCCTTCTTTTGGGATAACAATAAATATTTACATCCAGATTTCTCTTTTCCAACCTACTTTTTGAATATTAAAATCAGTGACCAATACTATTCTATGCTTACTAATCTAAAAAAACATTTAGATAGATTTTTAAAATATTAATTTATCAAGAGACTAAAATAATGACTGCCTTGTTATCTACCCAAACACTTTCCTTTTTAATTCAAAATCATTTTTTCTGATAAAGAGAATATCAGTACTAATTTCTTTAAAGAGCTGCCACCATTAGATTTGTGAGAAGAAACCGAAATCCGATTGACTACTTTGTTTTTAAATAAACCTGTAGCTACGGTGGCGTTAATACGTAAGTACCCTAAAATGTTTAATTTTTTATCACATCCTTTTACAATTTCGAATGTTTTTAAATTTGTATCTGAATTGAATAATTAAATAATTTTATTATAGTACTGTGTGTGGCTGGCTACATGGAATATTTTATTTTTGACTACGTATTTTTATATTATTGACAAGTTTATGTTTTGAGTCTGACATGTAATTTAAAAAAAAAAAATATTAACTGATGAGGAAAACCCTAGAAAGTGCTATTAAATGAAAAAAAACAAACAATAAGGTAAGAAGCATAATTGAATTCTGTACTGTTGGTAGAAAATTGTGTTATACTTTTAGTGTTTTTAGTAGTTAATTGAACTCCAACCATCACAGTACAACGCGTACAAAGAAAATAAAAGCTTGTGTTGGAGAAGGTCGAGACTGCATTACTACTGAACCTGAAAAGATTCACACCTATCTAATTGGACCACAATAATAGTCTATTTTATTTATACACGTTTAATTTATTAGCACTTTCATTGTTTATTAGTTATAATTCATTATTACGTAATTAGTATTAATTATTCAATAAATAAATATTGCAAAAAAAGAATTTTATTTTAAAAGTATTTTTAAACTAAAAAAATCTTAACAAGTGCTTGACTGTATATTGTATCCGTGATTACACTAAAATAAATGTATAATTATTATTGTAAAATTCTATTTTGCACAATATTTGGAATTTTTTTTATGTATAATTTTCAACTTTGACATTGGATTGAGACTAACGTGCTTTCTTGGGGCGTGGAAATCCTTTGTCAATCTATTGTGATGATTGAACGTTTGTTTCTCGTTATGATCCTTTACATGGATGTTTCATTCATCGTCATTGGCTTTCCAAGAAATTGCCGACAAACCGTCCACTTGGTGTCCAGACACTTGCTGTCTGGTCATCAAACGAGGAACAACCTTTGCTGCAACTCGATGCATGTTCAATTTTTCAGTCAAAATATCATGGCATGATCCAATTGAGATACTACCCTCTTCTGAAAGTTCTCCGACTGTCAGTCGGCGATTTACATGCACCAAACAGTTGATTTTCTGAACGTGGGTGTCATCAGTTGAGGTCGCAGGCCTTTTGGTCAAGGATCATCTTCAAATGACTGACGACCACTTTTAAATCGTGAAAATCATTTGTAACGTTGCGTACAAACCCGAGGATTGTCTCTGTAAGCTTGTTTCAAAAGTTGAAACGTTTCTGTGAAAGTTTTCCCCAGTTTCACGCAAAATTTTACGTTGTATCGTTGCCCCCATTCCAATCGTACATTACAAAAATCGCTACTAAAACACTTAAAACTCATTGCACTCAAATAACAGTAACACGAAAACTAAACGAGATATCAACAATCCACGAACATGTGGATACAGAGAAGGTTATGCGGAATATAGTGTTGCCAACCGCACGTCACAAAATATCTCCGTTGGCACGTAATTAAAAATGTTCGGTTATTTTCTGAACAGATTTAGTATCTCGATCAGATTTGAATAGGAATGGTAAGGTAGAAGTCGCAGAACCTGATTACCTTGTTTTTTTTAACAGTTCATCAAGACGTTATTTTATTTTTGAATTTCTATGTGATTTAATTATGACACAATTGTGGGTTTAAAATTGTTTTATTAAACGGATTGTTGTTATTTTTTAACAATTAGTCTTGCCACTTTTATTATCATTTGAATTCAGGGGCTTCTCTAGAAGTGAATATTGGAATGGCACATTATCGATAATTACCACTGACTGAGGAGAAAGACCAGGAATTAATTTTTCAGATGCCCACATCATGAAATTCTTGATGACGCTGTCGTGACCACTTTGTGACCGTAGTAACCGCTTTTCCAAGTTAACATCGCGGTTGGAATAAACCCTATTTTTCCTCCAGCGTGGATTATGATTAATCGATTACTTTTATTAATCACACTTTCACTCCTGCACCACAACCATATGACCACGATTTTGTCGTTGAATGTGACGTTAAAATATACGATTCGTCCAAATAAACAATTAAAGAATTTTCTTTCTGAAATCTGTCATTTTTCTTAAATATTCTATCTTCTTCCACCGGATGTCTTCTATTTCAATGAAAAGTTAACTATTATTATCAGTTGTTTTACGTACCCTAACTCTTTCAGGATAGCTGCTAGAACATTTAAACTGAATACTCTTTTTACATTCTTTGCATAATTTATTTAATATAGACAGTTCATTATGCTTCGCGTGAAACTCTTTAACCATTCTTACAACGCCTTGATCAAAACTGTCTAATCCACTCACTGGTTTTGAACGTTAATTATACTTTTTTGGTGTGATGAATGAGCACGACTGTGATTAAGATTTAAGAAGATCCTACTTTTCTTTTCGGAGTTTTTGGACTTGTGGTCTTGAAATCCCACAAGCTGCAGTGATTCTTTCTTCCAATTTGTGAGTGCATATTAAATGTTTGTCATCTTCTAATTTTCCTAACTTGATAAATTCTTTCTTCATACAATTGTATACATTATTAACATTTTACAAGCTTGACTACGGAGTGTTTTTATTCTTAACTATGGTTTTAAATTCTGCCATTGCAAAAAAAAAAAAAAACTAATAAACAATGCAAAAACATATGAATTCATTTATTCACAAAAAAAACAACTAACATGCCACACATTACAGAAGGAAACAATTATACCATTTGTACCAGGCCGCGGAAAGAACTGAACTAAATCAGTTTTTGAAAATAAAAAGTAAACATTAGTATTGAATATTAGTCAATAATGCAAAAAAAAAAAAAATACTTAGCTGTTCTATGAATACATATACAATAACTAAGCTATTAATAAATTTATATAATTTTTAAGTTTAAGGCTTATTATTTAATGTTGATATTTATTGCTATAAACATCAACAAAAATAATAAATCCATTACAACAACTGCATATAAATATAACTGAAATAAATATTTTGGTAACCTTTATTTCTGTAAAGTGGTCATTCATTTTAGGGAGGGAGTGTAATAATCTCATTAAACATAAGAGTTAGCGGTGGAGTAACGTGGATATTATCGTTGAATGGAGCTGCCATTGACGCGGTTGAAATAAACACAAATCTATGAGCGGTCGCAATCGGAATGAAGCGCCCGCTGTAGATTAATATCTGCAGAATATATTTTCCGAAAATTTTGATTGGTGAGATAATGCGATTTATTGCGCAGTTTTCCTCACCCATACTACTAATGAGTCACTTTAATGCACACATTCCTATTTGGGAATCGGATCAAATTGATCCCTAGGGAAGGGAAGAGGGTTGGAAAAGTTCCTTATAAATTCTAACTTCGTTATACTAAACAGCGAATCAGGAATTTATTTTAAAGTCAGAGACGGATTGACGTCTTGCATAGATTTAGCATTTATAAGTGCGTCATTAGCACCTAAGTACACTTTCAAGGTTCAGCACTTTTAAGTGACCATTTCCCGGTGCAAATTTCAACTCATGTCTTATCAAAAATATATCTATCCACAAAAGATGGTTGTTTGATATGGCAGATTGGACGAGCTTCTCTGCAAAATAATACTCTCCGAAACAACTGGTGTTATCGAAAATGATGTCGATGCTATAACCAATGTTATATTTGACTCGGCATCAAGATATATTCCTGGAAGATCAAGAAGCTACCCCTTCCTTCGTAGAATGATGAAATTAGTGCTTTGAATTCTATTGGTTTGCTCAAAAATAGTTTTACTGCTGACTTAGCATCACAAAATCAAACATAGGCAATGAAATGAGCATCTTTATTGCTACCTGTTGCCTCACCTATCTGAATTAAACAATTTGTCATGCACACAGGTGATAAAAAGAGAAAAAAATTAACTCATCAAATATACAATGAAAAAAAAAAATTGTAATTGTTTTTGTAGACTATGAAAGCTTATGACTTGACAAAAAATCAAAATTTGGTGTTTTGAAATATTTTGAGGGAGATGATAAGATTTAAAAAAATTTTTAAATTCAATTTATGAATAAAATTTCAGAAATCTTTCTAATTAAAAGAGAAGTCAGAGAAGGAATCCTATTAAACTATTCAAACAGTTTAATAGGACTGATGTCCTATTAAACTGTTTGGGAAAAGTGAATATACAATGTAAGAAGAAATTAGAAGAAAAATATGCAGACAGATATAACTGGGATATAAAAAATAAAATCTTGATAATTATAAGCCATTTGCAAATTATTTAGCAATCTTTTTGGTAGACACAGCAAACAGAACTTACTAAAAGAATAATGGGGAAAATTGGTTCACAAATTTCCTTTGAGAAAACCAGACTTATGACCAATATAAAAACTTCACCAAGATTTTGAAATACAAAATGTGGAAAGACCATTAGAATTGAAAATTTTAAATAGTAGGGAAATAATCCAGACAAATGGACTTGACAAAAAAGCTAACAAAACCAGAGCAAGTTAAATGGAACTGCACTACAACTGATTTCAACTGGTGAATAGCATTTTGACTGATGAAGGATATGTACAATAAAAAATAAATGTCTATAAAAACAAAACTTAAACATTACAATACGGTTTTCAATCTGAGAATGTCTATATGAAACAGAATGTTTATTTTTAACAAGTAAAGGGAAAATAGATAACTAGAAAGAAAAGAACTAGAAAGAAAGGAACATTCTGAGAAACTACTTGGACTTAAAGAAGAAGAGGGATATAGAAAAAGAAGTTCAAAGAAATATATTTTGTAATTTATAGAAAGAATTAACAAGGAAAATGGATGGCTAACATATACGATTTCTCAAGGAAAAAGAAGAATAAAGTTTCATGGACACTTAATCCTGATGCACGAGGACATATTAACTAAGAAAATATTTGAACGTTTTTACTGTAATCAAAAAACAGTTAACAAATGAATAACCGAAGTTGAAAATACATACAAGAAATGGTCATTAAAAAGACATTATGTGATAAGAAAAATTTTTAAACTAAGAGATTTTATGAGTTTCCAGTATATGGAAAAGAAGACAAATACCTCCTGGTCAAAAGAAAGAAAGAAAGAAACAATTTAGTGAAAGAATGAAAGAACACTGAAGGAAGAGAGGAGAAGGAACCACAAAGTTATTTTATGGGATTTAAAGATGGTCAAAATCAACAATAAGAAGAAGAATAAAAAGTACAGCAACTTCTTTTTTCTCCATTCTGTATAAAGAAAAGAATTGATAGAACTGGGATTTGTTAAATACTGCAAAAGAACTTCTTGCTGTGCAGTGTTTAAAGAATTATAACACCTTTCCATTGTATTTTTAATTATTCAGTTAAATTAAAAAAATAATAACTCATGGAACAACACCTATACTACCATCAGCACAATGCAAGTCAGAAATCAGTTTATGTTTTCTGTTAAGAGGACTCTGGCTTCAGAAAATTATCTTTTTTATTGAGTTTATTTCATTGACTCTCCTACAGTATAAGGAATTAAATCTCAATGAATTCAATAACCTGCTCAAGAAACGTTTTTATAGGGCAGCTACTACTTTAGGAGGAATTCCTGAATGGCTGAACTCTATAACTTTGCTTTTTTGTATATTTTGTATCCATTTTATTATGTATTTTTTAATACACTATTTTTATTGAATTAAAGCATATTATGTTTCACTGTTTGTTCTCTGTAACTTACTATTTTGTTTTTGAGCAGTTTATTTTAATATGTACTTTAAGTGATCTGATTCTCTTCATATTGTAATTGTTTTTTTGAGATGTTATTTGGTGAATGGTTTACTCTGCTGGATCAGTGGGCAACTATTCCAAGTAAGACTGTAAATTGCTTTTGTTAAATGTGATGATTTGCAGTACAGTAGAACATCTCAGAGAGTAATATCTAGAAATTTAATCCTTCATTTTTTTATTTTTTCCTGTTTAGCCTCCGGTACCATTTAGATAATTCTTCAGAGGATGAATGAGAATGATATGTATGAGTGTAAATGAAGTGTAGTCTTGTACATTCTCAGTTCGACCATTCCTGAGATGTGTGGTTAATTGAAACCCAACCACCAAAGAACACCAGTATCCACGATCTAGTATTCAAATCCATGTAAAAATATCTGGCTTTACTAGGACTTGAACGCTGTAACTCTCGACTTCCAAATCAGCTGATTTTGGAAGACGCGTTAACCACTAGATCAACCCGGTGGGTTTAGAAATTTAATACTATAAGCTATAAAGTAAACTATCAGTTACTAAAGAAGGTACATTCAATGGATCAGTTTTCAAAGACCATAAAAATTAGAAACACCAGGTGAACTTCAGTATACTGCTAGCATTCTTAGTGCCTAATGCCACAGCAATCAGTGTCTTAAGAAAACTATAAAAAAATGGAACTCAGAAAACAGCAATGTAATTTCCATCTTGTAATTTTAAAAATGCTCCTATTATACAGTTTTACAGTATGCCAATAAAAAATAGGTTTGTATAAACAAATTCATTAAATGAAAAAATGTTGTCATTTATTATACTAATTATCCTAACTATATTAACATAAATATATAAGTAACAGTACTTTTTTATTCCAGAAGATAAGATGACACTAACAATAAAAGGAAACATCCATTTACTTGAAGAATTAAACTGGTTAATATTTTTTTCTATGGCAGCTTGAAGACTAGCTAGTTTTGTAAACTTTTGACATTCCAAGCCACTAAATAAATTACTGTTAGAGGCATTTTCCTTTTCATTACACCTAAACTGGTAGAGATTATCTTATAAATTTTGAGAGAAGATAATTTATTATACATTTTTTAGAATCATTTTACATTTATTATAAATTTTGAAAAAATAACTTCATTTATCTACAATTTAATTTTTTTATGGTTCTTATGTTAAGACATTAATGAATTTAGGTAAAGAAATGGAGCCTTTTAGCTTTTTCGACTGCAACTTGGCCATTGTTTATTGTACAAGAATAAGATAAGAACCACTCTAAAGTTAACTTAATCAAGTTTATTATAAGCAGTTCTTACGGAGAAGAAAATTGAGAAAGTAGATAATTAAATTTGGTTTTTTAAAAGGGAGTCAAAAAGTATTTCAAAAACTGGTACATAATATATAAAATAGTTACATGACTGGCAACAAAACAATAAAAAAATATGTAGATTTCAATCTTTATCTTTCACCATGGAATATTATTTTCATAATATTGTTATGTTCAAGGAAAGAATTTTCTTTCTTTAATAAGGTAAAAAATCTCTAAAATTAAGGAATTTAGTAACTCTTTTCTTTATTTTGTGTATATTCAAACAGGATGCAGCTTCAAAGATAAAATGATTACTTAAAGCCTTCAGGCAACACAGTCAGCATTTACTATTTCATAGACACAAATCAAAAATAATGTTGATGTTCTACAAATACATAAAAAAGAATGGTTCTTAACACATTCAGATGTTATGAAATACATAGACACAAAATAATGCTGTACTAAATGATCAGACAAAATTCAAATCCAGAATATTTTTTTACTACATTCTATAAACATTTCTAACAGAAAAATTATTGCCAGCAATGACATCTCCAGATGTCAGGCTAAGAACAATAGCCTGATTGTTCACTGATGATAGCAGTTTCAATCACAAGGGGAACTAAAAATATTTTGAAATAAGTCAATAAAAACAATTTGGTTCAGTTGTTTACTTAAAAAATGTATTATACTTTTAAACAAATTTCATCTCAATAAAACGTAGTATGAATAAAAGAATTTCAGCTACTGATGTTGAGGTCACCAGCCAAGTAACTCACATTAATGTAAGTAATGTTACCTTATAACACATGAAAAGCAAACTTATGCTATGAATATAACCTAGTATAATAAGTCCTGGTTGACCATATTCACCTGTATTGTAATACCAATAAAAATGTCATACTAGGCTTTTTTATGCTGCAAAGATTAATGAAAACATGATGAAATACAGACATCAAGATATCCTAGTTAGATTCATTAAATTCATCAGTTTTCATAACTGGAATGCCATCAATTTAATTTAAAGCATGTAATCATTCTCCTTGTTTTGAAATTTTGTTTAAAATGTCACAATAAAGATCTCTTTTCTGCTATGTAATTTTAAAATTATCAAAACTTTTATGCAGTTTTGAAGAGGCCAAACTTTTAAGTGGCGTTAGGTTCTATACTTAGTTTAAGTACAAATAGCTTTCATAAAGAAAAATGTCTAAATACTTGAAATTATATGTTTCCAGATCTTTTTGGGCTTGCTTGGTTAGTGGTTAGTAGTGCTATTGTTAACAGCTCTCGTTTTGAACTGATAAATGATTTTGTTTATAAGTGAATCTTATATATGATCTGTGTTACGTGTTTGTTCAATTACCATGTTGTTTTGATAAAACATAATTGTTTTAAATTTTATACTGTTTGCACGTATAAGTTTGTGGATTTTAAATGTTAATTTTAAAATTTCTATGTTGCAGTTTACAATATGTTTTTATTTATCTCTGGTTTTATTTCATAAGCATACAATTTAACCTAGTTCAAGTTAAAATTATCTGAAGTTGTATTTGTTCTTTATATAAGTAGTTGAATGTGGCCAATGTAATAGTTCCAAATTAATCATATCTTGTCATCCATATCACTATTTTTAAAATTACTATAATTTACTGTAACTATTTCATAAATTGTTAAAGCCTTATTTTCCATTAATATATAGCAGTGTGCAAATTAATCCAAACACAGGGAATTTTTTGTTTACTTCTATGTTACGCTGCTTGACCACACCCATTCTTAAAATTATCTAAGTAATGCGAAAGTTATTGTTCTTAGGTTATTTAGCAATTTTCATGTAATAAATAGTGTTCTATGAAAGTTTATTTTTTTTTTTACAAAATCATATTTTCATGTTTTTTGTTTTGTGTGTCTTGAATATATAATAATGGACATAATTCCAAGAAAGTGATTGAAAATTGTTTTTCTTTCTGAGCCTACCAGTAAGACACAACATCAAATAGCTTCTGAGTTTGGTGTTGGACTAGGGACTGTGAATACTATTTTAAAACAATTTAAATAAACTGGTTTCTTTTCACCTAAAATTTAAAGCAAATGTGGCCGAAAAAGGAAAACTACTCTTAACACAGGATCAGGTTATTAGTGAAAAAAAATATGGTTAATCCAAAATTATCTGCTGAGGACTGAAATCAAGAATTAGCAGCTAGAACAGATATGGCAATAGTAGATGCTAACTTCTTACAGCTCTGTGCAAAAAAGAAAAGGCTCTTGTGAGCCAAAGCACATGCTAAGTGGACCAAAGAAGACTGAAAAGATGTTATGTTTTCTGACAAGTCATATTTTTATGTGACTTTTAAACCTTATTTAGTTTTATTATTTTAGTGTTATTTTACCTATTTATTAAAGAAAATTATGGGCGATGATAACCCACAGGCGTTTTTCGCCCCCAAACAAAAAAAGAAGAAAAAAAAAATTTTTATGTTCATAATTTAAACATTTTAAATTCATTTTTATGGGTTCATACATTAGAAAAGCATCTTATTAAGGTATATATGTTAAGGACATATTAAGGTTCTGAAAAAAAGAGTTATAATACAACTTCAAAACAATTCCCACAAGGCAAAGGAGTGTTCCAACAAGATTTGATGCCATGCCATACTGCCAAAAATGTGGAAACATTTTTCAAAGAATGAAACATTTAAGTGCTCCTGTGGCCAGGCAACTCCCCAGACTTAAACCCAATTGAAAATGTTTGGGCATTAGTCAAAAAAACGACTCTCAATAATGAATTGTACCACAAAAATTGACCTCGTTAAAGCAATAATATAACTTTTACTGGTAATGCAAAATAATCGAATTATTGGTTTCATGATGAAGAATTAAAAAAAAATGTAGCAAACTTGTTGAATCATGTGCTTAAAGTGATCTGATAAAGAACATATTAATTACTTGGTATTCACAAACTGTACAGGTATGATTTTTCTAAATAAAATTGCTTTTTATTTGAACAACATCTGTGTCTAGATTAATTTGCACACTACTGTAATTTATCACTTTCATAGATATTTCTGAATTTTGAATAAAATGTTTAATAAATATTCCAATATTGCAAAAGATAAATTGCTTACTGGTAAAGATATCTAATAAAAATAAATGCTTACTTTGCTACAACACCACATTTTTTTTGTCCTGCTTGCCATAGAATATCGCTTAAAGCATGTGTAAGTGAGATATTTTCTTCATGAGTTGTTGGACAAAATGGAAGTGGGCAAATTGTAGCAGTGTCAGAATCAAATAATAAAACTTTCAAAATAAATTCTTGAACAGTAGCTAAGGTACAACACTAGGTCCCCTCTGTAAAGAAAATAGATATTAAATTTTAAATATTAATTTTTTGTTAAATAATTCAATACATGTAATTTACTAGCAATTTTCATAAGTAAAAAATAGCTCTAGGTTAGAAAGGAATTACATTTGAAAGGAAATTTAAAAGTACTTGGTTTTCTGCTGTATTTATTAAGCTATAATTTAAACAACAAGAAACACTTCAATTTTTTTAGAATAGAAAAACACAAAAATATTTATGTTGAATTTTAGTAATACTGTTTGGTAGTTCCAGATCCTATTACTTTGATAAAAAAATTCTATAAGATATGTAGTAGATTTCAAAAGATGAATTTTTTCTATCAATTATCAGTTTTCTAGTCAATTCTACAACTATTTCAGTAGTTTAATATTATTTTTGGTCACTCTAATGCTGGCTACACCTAGATGGTAGTCACTAATCCACTAACACTTCAAAGAAATTGTTAACATTATTATCAAGAAAAACTTATCTTTGACTTAATCACTATAAAATTCAGTTAATTAATTTTGAGTAACTTGTGTCTTGTACTGAAACATACTCTCAAAAAATATTTAATTTTATATTCTCTAATTTTTTTAATTTTATTAAATTTTTAATAACACCCTAAGCAAATAAAATAAAATATGTTTTAAATGTTCATCAAAAGGAGGAAGGCCCAGCTAATATGTGCCAAAAAAAAAAAATATTTAGGTTATGGTGAAGATTCATTTTTGAATACTCAACAGTCTTCATCTTTTCTTATATATACTTGACAAGAAATCCATCCAATGTTGACCCTCTGTTCTGTAAGTTTTTTAGCTGGCCTTATGACATAATCAGAATGGCTCTTTGCGTTGAAGCGCAGGCAGGACGAAGTGATTATACCCTGAATTCTTTCTCGTGACTTTTAACATTAGCCACCGCCCTTCTATCTGCTAATTCATCCGTATCATCATCAATGTCGCACACATGCACTATTGTCCGACGATCTGTCCTGGATTGTGTGGAATCTTGTAAGTCTTCGGCCTTTGCGTGTAGAACGTTCTTAACTGACTCTGCCGCTTTCATATTTTTCAACCTAATGTACATTTTTTCCTGGCTTCCTTTTTAGGTGAAAGGACATCATTGATGTCGTCAGATGATTCTCATTCTTTCATCGATTTTAGTAACTCTGAGTACGAACAGCCTGCTGATTTTATGACCAGTGTTTTACCATTCTGATTCCCTGGTTTTACTACTTCTATGGTCTTTTTACCTTCTGGTACCGCCTTCTCCAATTTGAAGAAAAAACCCTTTTTACGGAGGGTCCAAAAATGTTTTTACCAAAATCCGAGGTTGGATTTGGAGGGGGTCGGGGTTTTTTTTGAGGGGAGCAGGGGATAGGAAAGGTCCCAGTTCGGATAGAATCGGGAGGACTTGGATTGTGGATGGAAAATAAGAGAAAAAATGGGAAAATCAAGATAGTTCAGGGTGTGCTGTTTGCATTCTGTGGCTGCTGCGTAGCTTAGTTCAAGTTAGACTCAACGTTTGCTACAGTACTCAGATAGGGCGGAGATTTCTGCGACACTTATCCACTTCACCGTGGCGAAGAGGTGACAATGACGTCTGGTCTTAAGACCTCTTGACTAGTAAGGGGATACTCCCTAGTCCTAGTTGCATTCTTTTCAGAACAAGGGCAGTAATCCGTGGTTGTACCCTTATAACCGATCCAGAAGCGGCTAATAGATACAAAGAGTGACAGGAGATATAGAAGGTCACCAGCTGTCCTTGGCTCGCTGTGGACAGTCGTCACATTTGTGGGCTTGCCCAAATTTAATTAGTAGGAGGAAGAGAGCGAGATGTCGAAATCCCATGATAGTGAGGCTAGGGTAACTCCAGCCATGCTAGAGGACCAGCTGTTAGGCCTGGACGGAAGAGGAGAGCGAAACTTTTCCTGTTCTCGAGTTTAGAAGACGGAGGCTCGGATATGTAAGTTGGGCCATCCACCTGCGAAGTGAAAGGCGATCCGTTGGTCGAGGATTTCAAGGCGGCATAGGACAGACCTGGCAGTTCTGTTGCGATTTTGGCTGCAGCGCAGCAATGTTTAGAAAATCTTCTGGATTTCCTTGACAGTCCCGCAGCGTCAGTGTAGGGGCGAGGACCAGGATTTTGCCACGTGTAGGGCATGTTAGGGGAATTCTCTCTGCTTTGGCAGACGGTGGAAAAGTTGGCCTCCAGGTCTACGGAGGTCAAGGTAGTTCAGGTTCCGGCGCCTGCTCCCAAACAGCTGAAGCGTTACGCTAACGTTGTGAGGGACAAGCGGGAAACTAGTCATGCCTCAAAGCAGCCCGAAGTGTTATTTGTGAATAAGGCTGAAGGGGTCTACTAAAACTAGTAGACAACTCGAAGAGGATTTTTAGATTGCTCTTCGTAGTAACCGGAAAAAACTCGACTGAATTCAAGAAAGAGTGTAGGTTACTCTTTAAGACTGGTAAGGGTGATGTCCAGCGGTATCACGGCGTTTTTAAACTTAGCGCTGGTCTTTTTAAGAAGTTTGTGTCTAAGGGTATGTTGTATGTCGATTTAGCGTCCTATAGGGTTAAGGAGCACGTGGATGTTCAAAGGTGCTTCAAGTGCTATTGTTTTGGCCGCAGAATCAAATTTTGTAAGTATGCGTCGGTCTTCGCACATTGTGGCGGAGAAGGTCGCTTGTGACCTTCTCCGCCACAAAATATAGATAGTCATCGCGCTTGTGCGATGACTATCCGCAGAAAGCCTCGGCTTCATCTTGCATCAACATTAAAGGTTACGCAAAGAGCGCAAACATTCGGTCAACAGTAAGGACTGTGGCTGTTACTTACGTGCAGCAGAATTGTATTTCAATTCCTTGGATAGTTAATATACTTCTTTAAAGCTTGATGTTTGTACGTATTGTTAGGTGAATTGGTGTTGTGAGTCTCGGGGTTGCTTTTCGCAACGCCCATTAAAAACTGAGTGGTCTACCAGGTCATGCGGATTTTTAGTTTTCTGTATTATTGTGATCCATTCGCTCTTCGGTGCGGAGGGCCGTAGAGTTTAGGCTTTTATGGGATGCCAAATCGCTTCTTTGGCAACAGTTAGGTGGTGACTGTGGGCATTTCCGGCGGGATGTGACTCTGATTGCAGGGTTGCTTTCGCATCGAAATCGAATGGATCTATGCTTTTCTTTGCGATAGTCTCAGTTTTCGACTGAGTGCTATAGTTTACTAGTTGTGAGACCTGGAAGAGTTTCTAATCTCCCTGCGGTTTCTACTACTGTGATTCTGCTATACATTTTTGACTACTTACTTCTCCTTATAACCTGCACTGGCGTCTGAGGGTACTGTGTCATGGTTAGTGTCCCGGGTGGTTAGGGTTTCGCCTTGGCAGTTCGATTGGCCAGAGGTAGGCGTGGTTAGCATCGTGCTTCGGTTAGAGTAGTTTAAAGTTTCAATGGGGGAGAGTGATTTTCACTCTCTCGGGTGTGATTTATACTGACTTAGCATGGCGTCTTGTTGAATTGGAGTACACATTTGTTAAGGGGCAAATAAATTAAATGTTGGTTGCGATCAACCTAGCTGAAAATTCAAGCGGTCCTCAAAGTGTAAGCTGAAGTGGGAGACTAGAGTTATACTCGGCTCACGAACGGACCAGACCTGGGATCCTCTGGGACATTTATTTTATTTTATTCCCGCTAATAGTACTCCAATTATTAATTAATTATAACGATATGCCGTCTTGGCAATGAAATTTGGTTGAATTTGTTATGCTGTCGTGGCATAAACATGTTTTTGCAATCGTTTGTAAAGTGGGTACTTACGGTTGTAGGTGATGATAGAACTTGAAGAGCTAGGCGCCGGGTCTTTCAATTCAGCATAGCTTAGTTCTTGAGGGCTGCGTGGTAGATGTCTGATGTCTTCTTTGAAGGCAAACTTGACGAGGGCGAAATTTACCGATGTGGATATCTCTCGGGGCATCTGTATTGGAGACATCTTACGAGGCCGGACTGACCACTGTGGAATGCAAGCAGTTTGAGGACAAGAAGATATCCTCCGATTAAGCCACTCATGGCTAGAAACGGAGGGGGTGGAGTAGCAACCAGTTACGCTGCGAGGCCATTTTGCTTCTCCCTCGGAAGAGGAATTGAGATTTTGTAGACGAAAGATGGAAGCTATCGGCGATCTTGGACGCTGTCATTAATCCAAGATGGCGGTGGTCGGCGATCTAGGATTAGTGACGACAGTACCACAATTAGCTATTACAATCGTCTGCTGTGACATGTGACGTCATAGCATTGTGTGCGAGTGTTTTGTGTGTGTGTGTGTGTGTATGTGTGACACACACACACGGGTGGGTGTGCGTGTGTGAATAAAGATTTTAGACGTACCTCGAGGATGATCCTGGTCGTTGTGACCGTCGTACTGAGAGGCGTCACCATGTCGTTGAGCTTGTAGCTGTTGCACCGGGAGGCGTCACCTTGCCGGTTAGTACGTCGTCGTCGTGGGTCGAGTACCGGCAGTCGGTGCGTGTGTGTGGTCGAGGATTATCCTGATGGTCGTGGTTGCTGCACCGGGATATGTGTATGTGTGTGTGCGTGGGTGATGATCTCGTTGTGGCACTAGCATCGGTAGTTAGTATCTGTGTGTACTTGTGCGTGCGTGCGTCATCGGAACAGCTGAACGGCAGAGGAAATGTTTACGGTGCAAAGTTCAGCGTGCGAGTGGGAAGAACAGCTGACGAACCCAACCTATGGTGGTGGAGTGATCGCGATGGAGTGACGGTAGTGGGAAACACGTGTGCTGGGTTTGACCAATTGCAGCGCTCCGTTTCGGATCGCCGCATGCGCACAAGCTGATGAGCACGTACGCAAAACGTGCGCGATCTTCGGACAACAACAATTGTGTACGTGCGACCTCGAACGTCATCCCCCGCCGTTTGTTGACAGCCCACGCGAGAATATAATTTGACAACGGATAAATCCAATATCAATTACATTACGGGCCTTAGAACCGTACATCCAATAACTATTAGTTTAAATAAATTAAAACAATAGACGTATATTATTTATTTCATGTGGGTTTAGAGTGTTTTTGTTTTATCAAGCAGTAGTGGAACATGAAAACATCTTCATGATACTTCTTTACAAAACCATGATGTCATGAATAATGAACAACAAACGCAGATGATGGATATTGATAAACTTGCACACGAAAACATATCTACCAGTGGGAGGGGTAATTGGTTACTGAACTACATGTGAATAATTATAAAGACTTTTCAGGAAACTCAGTTATAAATGTGAAACTCGTTTTCTTCTGTAAGTTTATCAGTACCCATCATCTACGTTTGTTGTTCATTACTCATGACGTCAAGGTTTTGTAAAGAAGTATCATGAAGATTTTTTCATGTTCTGCTACTGCTTGGCTCTGAGTTTCGCATACATAAAAGTTCCACCCCTGTTATAGTTGTGAAAATTACTAAAAAAAAAAAAAAAAACAATTGAAATTTTGTTAACACTACTTCTCACTATTTGTAACATAATCTAGTAGTAGATAAATCTAATATCAGATCATGACACGGTTCTTGAAACCACTGCATTCAATAATTTAATAACTATTGATAGTTTTAAAACAATAGTTATACATTATTGTATGGGGTTTTAAAGTGTCCTTGTTTTGTGTGTTAACGAGTTTGTGTTTTATGTGTAATGTGTTGTAGTCCTAAAAAGGACTATTTTTTCACATTTTCTTTAGAAGTATCTTCATTTGAAGACGACATTGTAGGTTTCCCCTACAATCCCTTTAAATATTACCTTTCCCTTCAATTCCACAAGCTCTCTTATCTAATAGTCGTCTGAGCGTTCGGCGAACCGCTTTGGTAGAAATATTTTACGTACTTCTACTTCTTATCAAATTGTTCAAAGAATATAATCCCCGTATTTAGTTTTTATTTTTTCCATCGATAAAATATCATACTTTTATCAATATCTAATTCACCAAAACTTGTGATCTCAGTATACCTGGTGGATGTCTTGCATTAATGTTCTCAATGAAGCTTTGATGTGCATATCTTTCTTGATGTACGTGCGTTCAAGTTAACAGACAGTGACAGGATGATACTAAAACGAATCTCGTATACTCTTACGTATCCCCTCCTACAATGTCTACTCATTCTCTCGACCTCGAACATGTTTTAACAGGAATCTTCTCCTCCACTCTAACATAAACGATTATTGATAAAAGCCTTCATGTCACCTTAGTAGTATGTTTTGTTTACATTGAAGCACACCCCCGACCGAGCTCCCTGTGCTTGATTGTAAACCGGTTATTCAAACACATTAAAGAATCCACCAAGGTCTCTTTTTTTCACGAGTCAACTGCCACTTTTATTCTCACCACGCAAGCGTCTCTCTACTGCAAAAAGCATACCAAAACCCGACTCTGTTTTTTTTTTTATAATCGATTCCAATAAATTGATCCAGAACCCGAGGTGGTCGAGAACCTTTCTCGATTTCAATGAATTGATCCAGAACCCGAGTATTACATTAAAGATGATTGATCCAGTACACGAGTAAATTATTCAATACATTAAAATAAAAAAAACAAATAATTAAAATTTCTACTTATGAAGTTTGTTTTATTACTTTTCCGGTTTTTCAATACATTAAAGATGATTGCACAATACTCGTTAAATATAACACATGATGTCATGGGGAATCCCCAACTTGTTTATATTCCTATATAAGTAAATGTTAACATCAATAACACATCATTATTAACATTTTTAAAATTATAATAAGAATTAAAAAAAAAAAACATGATCTTTGAACGAATTGATAATGCTAGTTTATTTTGTTATAAAAATCTGTCTAACAAGTATGATTTAATTACATTTTTACACAATACAACAGATGATATTGAACAATTATATAAAAAAAATACTTCTTATCCATTTACTATAGAATTAAATTGTGAATATATTAAAGATGTTTTTATTTGATGTGGGAAAAATCTTTATAAATCAAAGAACTTGGAAAAAAAAAAATTTTTCGTGGAAAATAAGATGTCTATTGAATGATTTAATTGAACAATATTTTGAAATGAAACACAAACTAAATAAAGAAATATCTGTTTCTGAATTGATGTTGCATATTCAAATACCAGATACAAAACAAGCATTGGATGTTTCTTTAATAAAACACTCGTGGAATGTTGGTGAAAAAAATTTTGTAGATATTTATGAATTTTTAATGGATATGAAAGAAGTGGTATTTAACGCTATAAGATTGCAAGTTGAAAAGTATAAAGCAGACAGTATTAAATATTATTTAGTTCTTAATTTAGAGATGAAAAAATGTGTGGGTGATAAATGCGATTTTTCTACAGTTAGCTTGCACAGGAGCACTCGATTTGCTTTAAATGTGTGTGAAAATCCAACCGTTTTGAATGAACAGTATTTACAAGCCTATGAAAAAATTAACGAATCTTTTGAAAGATTTATTCAAATGGGAAGTGGATGAGCTATGAATAAAATATTAAGCTTGGATCTCTCAATGTCAGAATTTGATCCATTATATGGTGGTAATAGTACATATTTTAAAACAGCAAAAGCTCTATTAAAAAAAACACGCTCTAATAAATGTACAAAATGATGATGATAAATGTTTTTTATGGTCTATTCTAGCACTTCTATTTCTAGCAATAATAATAATAAGTATCGGGTTTCATCCTATAAACAATTTGAAAATCGATTAAACATGAAAGTAATAGAATATCCTGTTTGTGTTAAAGATATTGATAAATTTGAATCGGAAAACCCAAATATTGGTGTAAATGTCTTGTGTTATGATATCGAAGATGACGAAGAATCGTTTAATCCTAATGATATATATATATAAAACGTATGAATAATAATCTATAAAATGTCGTTTGGTTATTGTTATTAAATTAATTCGCTCCCATTATACTCTAATAAATATAACAAATGAATATAATGATTTATCAAGGATGTTTAATGGTAATAATAGAAGTCGTAGAAAATGAGAATATTGCCCCTATTGTTTGTATTGTTTTAAATCTTGATCAAGTGAAAGGGAAGCTAAACATATTGAAAAGCTTGCAAAACATATTGAAAATTGTAAACAAGGAAAGGTTCAGAGAATTACAATGCCAAAGGAATGAATTGGTGAAAGACGAAGAAATGTAGTATCGTTTAAAGACTATTCTTCAACATTACAGGTGCCGTTTGTTATATATGCAGATTTCGAATCGTTTATAATTCCAAACCCCGAACCGGGTATACAAAAACACATAGCCATAAACCATCTGGATATTGCTATGTAATTATCGACTAAAACCATCGTATTGTCGATGCGAAATTATACAGGGCCACTACAGAAAATGACAAGGTAGTTGAAAAGTTTCTCTTTGATTTATGTAATAAATACGAATATTTTAAAAAGGAATTGTTAAATAATAAAGAGTGTATTATGAGTGAAACAGATACAAGAAAAATTTGAAAATGATACAAAATGTGTTATATGTGGAGATGAGCTTATTGTGAACCGTGTAAGACACCATTCACATACAAATGGTAAATTTATTGGACCGGCCCATGAAAATTGCAATTTAAATTGTAAACACGCAACATTTATTCCAGTTGTATTTCATAATTTACGCGGTTACGATTCACATCATATTGTATTGACGTTGAATGAATTGTAGGATAAATTAGAAATTTCTTGTATTGGCAAACAACAGTGAAAAACTTGTATCTATAACACTCAAGAATGAAATATCATACTGATTTATAGATTCGTACCAATTTCTATCTTATAGCTTAGATGAATTGGTTTTATTTATTTTTTTGCTTGTGGGCAATAAACGCCTAAGCGTTGTCCGATCTCTTTATGGACAATGTATGACGCAACCGTTACCAGTAGATGGATTCTGTTGGTGTAATGAAAATGATCTCGAATATTTGTCTACAAATGTGCAAAATGTAAAAGGAAATTGGTTATATATTGGAAGGTGATTTAACATACCCTCAACACTTGCACGAAACACATAGAGATTATCCACTTGCGCTAGAGAGAAAATCCATCGCCAATAGTATGCTTTCTCTACTTCTTTCGGATGAAAAATGTGCACCGTGTATAAAACTATTGTGCACTCTGGAAAATAAACTCAAATACCTCATACATTATAGAACGTTAAAATTGTATCTTCAACAGGGAATGGTGATGACGAAAATACACCGAGCCGTTGGTTTTAGGCAATCTCCATGGATGAAAAATTACATTTGGAAAAATTTCTATGCATGGAGTCGCGCAGATGATCTGACTGAAAAAATGTCTATAAACTATTAATCAACAGTGTTTATGGTAAAACAATTGAACATGTAAGAAAGCAAATCGATATGCAATTAATCAACAATAAATTAAAATTTAAAAAATTAAATGCCAGCCCGAGAGTAAAACAATATTACAATTATGGAAACAATGTGGTTGGAATAACATTGTTGAAAAAAAAAATATTTAAACAAATCCATATATGTTGGTTTAACAGTGACGGATTTGGCAAAACTAATCATGTACGATTACCATTATAACCACTTTTTACCTAAATATGGCCATGAAAACATAAAACTGCTAATGACAGATACAGATTCGTTATTATACTCGATTGTGCCAACAAAAGAGGAACATTTTGATACACTTCAAAAAGATAGAAATATTTATGGTCATAATATAGGACCTTTTGAATAGTTTTTACTTCCTTCTTATAGATCGGACAGTTTCGAGACCTAGCAGAATGATGTCCATGGCGGTTAACACAAACTGGCGAATCCTTGCAAGGGTCATTCGGATATGGGTCACCACAAGAACAGATCTGTTTCCTGGTGCATTTCGCCACTGTGTGCCCGAATTTCTGGCATCCAAAACACAGCAATGGAGTCGGATGGAAGGACGGACATCCAGTCTATGAAGGCCAGCCATAATTTTTTCAGTACACATAGGTTTGTTAAATATTAGAACATGCAACGTGGAGGGTACTTCTCCTTTACGTCTGGTGTTCAAACGTCCGATCTTCTGCCGGTAGCAGAAGATCCTCCGTGATCTACTACGAAGGATCAGAGTTTTCATGAAACCAGCAGCCAAAGTGGTGTATTCCAAAATTCACATCATTAATTTAAATGACTTTCACTAATTATGACGTCACTATTATAGTAACGAAATATGTTCTGGTAATTTGTTATTACAAATAAAATTATTTTTGCCTACTATTTTTTCAGGATATATATGAACTAATTTGTTTATTTTTTTTTAAAGTATATATTTTTTTCAAGTATGTTAAACTAAGGTTTTGCAATAAATAAAGAGTAACAATGTCGTAATACAAAAGTATATGAAATGAGTTGTTTATTTATTATAGACTATAATGCTGTGATCTTCTTTGAACTGGGATAGTTATTTACGAAAATGATTTTTAAAGTAACGGCGTACGCGTTACTTTTGTGGCAACCAGTAGCAGGTGTTCCGCGTGCCGGGTTATAGGAGTGGTGTAAAGGAGGCAAGCAGAGGCTGCTTGCAGGGAGGACCCGCCTTCAGATTTTACATACGTATACTATAAGAAAAGGATAAACTTAAATGTAAAGGAAAAGATTTCTGTATGAATCTGATTATTATACCACAATTAATTGTCGAAATCTGTCAGCTGATTTATAAATACATACGTATTAAAAAAATTACGTAGTACGTTTGATGATAAAAATAAATACAGATGGAAATGTTAAACAATATGCGATATCATCTTTTAAAAAGAATATTACTTCTAGTCATCGCCATTTAAACAACAGTCTCCTCAACTTAACGTGTCAGTTAATACACTTATTTTTTCTCCCTTGAAATTGATTTTGAAAGAAAGCGATGACGTCATTGCAATTAAAACAGCTACAGCAGGTTCCTAATAATGGGTACTTAGAACATTTACAGAAATTTTATGAGCGTTGACAAATGTATGCAGCTGTCAAAATTACTTTTAACAAAATATAATAAGAGTATAAAACTATCTAACTTACCATCTTTACAAAATAAACGTATCCAAAGAACGTTTTGAAAGTATTCTTTATGGGATAGTTAATAAAAATCTAAGTTGAAGAATTAGAGAGTAGTTTTTGAATTTATTTTTATAAAAGTTAAATCATGTTTCAGATTAATTTTATAACTGCATGTTTGTATATCGTAGATAATAAATAACTTAATGTATATCTGCTGTAATTTATTTTAATCCATTTGTAACGTAAGGCTAAACATAAGGCGGTAATAACCGAATAGTTATTCGAGACAAAACGGTACTGATAATCAATTTATCTCAAATTTAATTTTCATTAAGGTAAGATATATTTTCATTATGTTATCATCTACTGCTTCACTCTAATAAGGTGCTCACCAATTGTAGGCCAGCATAAACTGAAAATAAAACTATTTTTAAGACTGAAAGAGAGCTTTGGAAAAGTAGGCCTACAGGATTAGAGTTTGGAAACATTAGACTAACTTCTAAAAAAGGTTTCACGAAAGGTGTCACGAAAAAGGTTTCTTTATTCTGAAATTTAATAACATAAGCTAAAACACTAGGTTTCTTCTAATCATGCCAAGTAGTCGCAAAATAACCAAACTTAAAGAAAAGTAGCTGAATAAACTGAATTAATGAAAAGTTATAAGGAAATAGAAGCATTAAGTTTAGTTTGTTTATTCAACGACTCATATAGCATGTGTTTTTTTTTTGTTTTTTTTTAATTAACGTGTCTGTAGAAGTCATTTGACACTTTATTTATTTTCGTTGTAAGTTTAATAGATTAGCTGTTAAATGATATCTCCTACGCGCGGGGTTTTTCGATGAATGTAGTGGTTATACGTGATTATTTAAAAGACTGCAATTCAAGGTCGTCCGTTACTAAATATTTATAAAAGCACCCACTCCACAACTGACAATAGAATTATAAAATCATTAGAGAGTTGACTCGGCGTGCACAGTGAGTTCGTATTCCAGAATGATCGTTCTTTCTACCGTTTACGGTCAGTAATAATATTATCTACAACATAAAATTGACGTTAAATTTTTTATAATGTTCTTAAAACTATGAATATTTTGTTATCAAATTAAAAATTTATTTAAATATTTTATTTATTTATCGTGTACGTTATTGAATTATTTACGGTTTACGGTTTTTTTATTAAACGAGCCTTTTATTGTGATGTTACAATTCTGAACAGTTTTACTTTTCTGGCATCATAGTTTTAGAGCTATGCTGCAAGAAAGAAAGTATGGTAACCACTCAAAAAATGGGGTATGGGATTTTTTTTGCATTTTTCGATGTTTCATGACTCAGGGATCCCAAAACAAAGAAAAAAAAGTGGAGGTTAATGTTCGTACGTGGGTATGTATGCGTGTTGGTGTATTTGAAGCTTTTCATTGGATAAACCGATTTTTATGAAATTTATCACAGAGACTCGTGTATATGGGGCAATATGTTGGTAAAGGTTTGGAGTCAATATCTTCAAAGGGCGGGGTAAAAAGCTTCTTTGGGGGTCAATTTTCTCACATTCTTGTATAGATAACTCCACTTTACATTAACCTTGCGTAGATACTTATCTTACCCCAAATTCTTCTCCTTCACCAAAAATGAAAAAAAGCTACCTTTTTATTTATTGCATATTTTTTAACCGATTTTTTTTTTGTCTTCCTAAGCATAACAGTAATGCAAATGGCTAAAAAAAATACTTTAGAGGCAATATTGGGGGTGGGGGAGCCAAAGTTTAAAAATATAGATTTTAAAAAAGTTTTTTTTAACTTTTTTTAGCTTAAATAACCAGTGCCAGGAAAGTTTAAAAACTTGGTGTGAAAATTTACTATCGTAATTCATAAAGGTATGATATTTTATCCCATTAATTTATGTCGGATTGACTGCAGTAAAGTAAGTTAGGACAAATGATATCTCTTTACTGCAAATAAACTGTGAATAAATACATTTTGTTATTGAGTGAGTATTTATGCATAGTGTTTTATTCAACTGAATAGAGGTTTTATATACAGAGTGATTCAGGAGGTAAAGGGAAATAATTTAGGAACTGATTCTTGAGCCTGAAATAAGGAAAAACAGTTATACAAACATATGTCTGAAAACGTTTAGTTTTTGAATTACGGCTAGAAACAAAATCGCACGGATTTCAATTTTCCCAGTAAAATCTGTTCATACTGAAAATTCTAAAGCGTTACGTAAGGGATAAATTTGATGGTTTCTTATGTTTACTGACCTGAAAAATCGAATAAAACAGGTTCCAGAACTGTATTTCCTGCAGTTTTTATATCCGACGAAAAACAAGTTTTTCTCAGGTTTGAAGAACAGTAATTTTGTTAAATGACTAATAAATGCGTAAATTTTACTATCGAAACTTGAAGAGAATTTAATTCTAAGAAAATTGGTAATAAATTCTATGAAAATCAAAAAATAAAATCAACTTTTATAATTAAAGATAAAGCAGAATAAAACTTAACAGCAAAATATTATGTATTTGTAAAAAATAAAGACAGCTGTTTTTAGTACATAAGTTTAGAGCTCTGAAAATTTCAAATACTTTTTATTAACTTTAAAAAAAAATACTCAGCGTTTTATACTGTATTAATTTACAATAAATATTTGAAACTTCCATCATTAACATCAATGCACTTTTCAACTCATTTTCTTACATTTTCTGTCACCAACCTAATATCTGCAACTTTTGCGTTCTTTGATGTGGACAGCAGCACTGAAAATGTGAGCGATCAGTTCATCGGATGTGTCTACTTTTTGCTTGTATACATCGCATTTCAAACATCCCCATATACGTTAATCTAAGGGACTAAGGTCCGTTGATGTAGGTGGCTAATTTACCGGCCCTCTACGTCCAATCACCAAAACGTATTGATGCTTCATCAAATTGATAGTACATTTCGTTTTGCCAATGAGAAATTTTCAAGCACTGTAAGAAATTCATTGTTTAAAAATTTCAGATAATTTCTCTCCATGACACTTCTAGTACGAAAGGGCTTATTAATGGCTTATTAATCGATTATCGATTGTGCCACACCAAATGTTCACCGAAAATCATTATTGAAAATTTGATTCAACTACAGTATGTACGTTTTCTTCAGAGTACCGATGTGATTTCCGTGTGTTGTTTTGCCATTACGGGTAAAAGTAAATTCGTCCTAAAATAGTATGAACAGAATTAAGTGGTATTTATTGTTAACCCAAAACTGCAGTCGTCTGGCATGATCGATCACCAAGCTGGAGGTATTGAATTTTCTGAACATATTAAGGACGCAGTCCGTGAGTATGTAATGTTTTCCAATCTGTACTTTGTGGCATGTTAAGTCGAGTAGAAACTCTTTGCGTGCTCTTTATAGGACTAAGCTGTACCATCTGAAGAGATGGTACAGCTTAGTCCCTTTCCCTTTCATCACCGTGTACCGGTGATGTTCAAATTAAACATGAGCACACTGGCAACTGTACCATTCTCATGAATTATTAAAAATTCTAAAAAATACTATACGGTCTGGAACTACTCGTCCAGCATATCTACATCTGTACTCTTCTACCGCAACTGGAGCTCTTCCATCGCAAATCCGTATACAAAAATCATACCAGCATATTCTGCATGAGTGAGAGATACGGAATTTCACTTTATTAAATTCAGATTCAATTAGAAAACTGTAGGTAGAGTTTGGAACACAACAAAGAGAAAAATACTACATAACTTGATTCTCAAAAGTAATTAAACTCCATCAGAATTATTTCAACAACTAAACCGCCTAACCTTTATTATTAACATGAAACCACAATTTTATGACAATAATGAGTACAATTTCGAAGCATAGTTAGTGTTAGTGTTGCCAACCTAGTTTTTCAAAGATCTAAATTTATTTTTAATTTTTAATTTTAATTTTGTTTTTAATTTTTTATAATTTCGTAACATTTCTCGAATTTCTTTAATAATAAAAGTTTATTTATTTTTTGTTTTTCTCAGACTTTATTACAGAATTAAATTCTCTAAATGTTTTGATAGTAAAATTTACACATTTATTAGTAATTTACCAAAGTTACTGTACTTCAAACCCTAAAAAAAAAGCCTTTTTCGTCACCAAACTTCTTTGTTTTACATTGTATATGAAAACTACAGGTTTTGGGACCTGTTTCTTCATCTTGATCTTGAAAGATCTAAATCTTCATCTTATGTCAGGTCACCGACACAAAATGAAGACACATTTATGGAACTTACATATTTACAAGTGATAGCTTAAATTCCAATAAGTTAATAAAATATAAGAAACTAGTAATTTTCATTATACAGTAACTTATGTTTTTCTAATAAATAATTAACAATGGAAAAATAAATGAGGAGAATTCTTTTTTTTATCGGACCTTCCTTTGTGTAATTTTATAACAGGATGGTCTGATAAAATTGATGAGTCAATATCTAATAGTTTATATTTTATCACATTAAGATAGTACAACAGTTGTGCTTCCTGTGTGTAATCTTACTATTTAACCCTATTTAATTTAATGATACATGTCAGTATAAAAAAGATTAGATTGATTTTTTATAAATGCACACACAAAGCATATTTACCATGCCTGTAAACTATACAAATGGATTACATGCATAAATAGCTGTTTTTATGAGTAACCATTTCTCTCCAAAAATTTCTAATTAATTTATTTTTATACTAATTAAAAACAAAATAGACCAAAAATTATAATACTCCGATTAGCAGAGTTCCCCATGAAGTGGATACTCACAGTTAATTTTCATTATTATTTCTTTACTTTATTTGAGTTATTTTCATCCCCTTTTACTTATCATTTATATCACTCTAAATTGTATGTTCTGTAATCTTTCAAATCCGTTTTCTTCAAATCACCTAATTATGTGTTCGCGAATATTTTATTTATTACCTGATTTTGAGTGACTGCAACAATTATATTTTTTTTTTTTTTTTTTTAAGTTCTATGATCCAAATTAATATTTAAGTCCAGGGGTGGCAAAAGTATTTGAGTTCAGTAATAGATAAAACATTTTCTTTCATTTTTTTTTTTTGAGAAGGTACTTGTACTTCAGTTTAAATGTTATAGCTGTATTCAGAGTTGATTTTATCATTTATTAGTTTTTATTTAATAAATGCTGGTCTAATGTTGAATGTTGGTGTAGTTCTGATTTTACCAAATAATATTATTGTTTGTGGTTACAACTTGTAAGAACTTCAATTGAAAGACCACATAAACTCCTTGAAAAAATGATTTGATTTAGTGTTTTCTCTTCTGACATTTATCTGAATTTTTTGTTGGAAATGAAACTTATTTTATATTACTTCTATGTCCATTTTGCCGAAAAATATTATTTTATTGGAAAGTTTGACCGGAATTAAAAGGGTTTTCAAACTAAAAAAAAAAAAACACAAAATATCATAACACCTTTAAATAATAACTAATTTATTTTTGTACGTTCCTAAAGATTCATTTATACCCACTAGTTTATTTCTATTTTTCATTATTATGTCCTTAAATATGCTGTTACTCATATTTCTATAAGGAAGATTTCTAAAGGGAAGAAATGTTAGATGAGAAAATGTTACACCTTGCTATGAATCATATTTTGGAACCAGTGATCCAAAAACCAGCAAGCTAATCACTATTGGGAAGTGATTCAATAAGTGAAATTATATGGGAAGTTGGTGTATTCCTGAAGGTACTTAGCTAATAACAGTCATGTCCTACAAAATAAAATTCAGAACTCCCAAAATACATTTAAATTTTATAGGTAAAAATTTTATCGGTGGGAATTAAATTTTAGAAAACATGGTATTGTTTGGCTCAATAAATTTATATAATGTGCTTTTTAAAAATGTGTATTACTTTTTTAACATGGTTGTGGATAATGAAGCTGTGGAGTATTAACATTTTTTGTACTTTCATGGTGGTATTTATTTCTTTGAAGTTTACATTCAGTTATATTGTTTTTGTAAATTTTATAAATGAGTTCTAACTAAGGAATACCGTATAATTTAAATAACAAATTCTGAATATTCCCTGCCCAGATTTTTATATATTAATAAGATGTTGATTCAGTTCTATTGGACTAATGGAAATCAAGGGATGATTAAAGGTACCCATGAATTAAATATCACACCAAAGAGGTAAGATAAACAACCTAACACAAGACAGCACTTTTCCATTCTTAAAAAGTAGATTTATGAATCAACTCTTCCTCAATATGATCTCTACCAGATCACTTATTCTTTAAAGACAGTAAAGTCTTTACACTGGAACTCAGTGAATTATTTTTGAAAAGATAAGTGAGGCTTTGGATCAGCTATAATAACTATTAATACAGGATCTGATGTGCAGAAGGAATAATATCCCATATGGTTGAATTACCTATCTTGTATAGCCTCCTGAAGTATTGTGAAAATATAATTAAAAAGTACTTTTTTAATTGATTAGTAACCAAATGAACTTCCAAATTGTAATGAAACAGACACTATTTAACATCTACAGCATAATTAGAAGCAGCTGCATATAAAAACATTAGAAGCAGCTTCTATAAAAACTTTTGAAAGTAATATCTCATAAATTTAGAAATAGAGTGAAAATTTTAAATTAGTTCATCAGGCTTTTTATCCAAATTATCCATTACTAGATATTAGTGACCCGTGTAGGAATCCTAACTTTGTTCATAGTTTCCTGAACCTTGTAATTGAGGATTTTCTTTAATTGTAAACTTTACATTGTAGGATGGATGGTTCTCATCCATCTAATACATATATAATTATTACATTATTTAATCATCATTACATCATTATTTCATACACTTAAACTCATTCATCGTAGAAACAGTTTACTTGTATTAAATAAAATATAAGTTTGTTATTTACAACTTTCAAAGCAATACTTCTGATCAATTTGCTTTTCCATTTTTTAACCATGTATTTTTTTTAGAAATGAAGTCCAGTACATGCATTTTACAATAATATATAACTGAACACAACTTACTGTCCACGATTTTCTTGCGGAAGTGCTGACTTATAGGGGCTTATTACTAGTAAATGCTGGTTATTGTACTTATTTATACATATATACGTAAAGTATAATGTAATTACAAAACGAAAAAGATTCCCATAAAAATACGGTTTAGATGTATTCGATTTATAATGGATTAATAATGCAAATGCAAACACCTAAAATTATAATTATTAAAAAAACTATTTTCCCTTAATGAATATGTATGTCGTTTAAAATTCTAAATATGAAAAATACTACGAAAAGCGTTCCGCTGAATTATTATGTCAACAATAATCGACTTCAAAGTTCTGTGGAAAAATTTAATTCTTTTCTTCTAGAATAAAAAATACACTCCCTGCAGTGTAATTATGTTACAAACTACAAACCCACCGGGTTGGTCTAGTGGTAAACGCGTCTTCGCAAATCAGCTGATTTTAAGGTCGAGAGTTCCAAGTTCAAATCCTAGTAAAGGTAGTTACTTTTATAAAGATTTGAATGCTAGATCGTGATCTAGTATTCAAGTCCGTATACGATCTTTGGTGGTTTGGTTTCAATTAACCACTCATCTCAGAAATGGTCGACCTGAGACTGTACAAGACTACATTTCACTTACACTTATATATATCATTCTCTGAAGTAATACATAACGGTGATTCCCGGAGCCTAAACAGGAAAAAATCACTACAAAGATACAAACCGAAGAAGAAAGATGGAAAGCAAAGACCGGAGTAAAAAGAGAAAAAAGACAGAAAGAACAGAGTGAAATAACAGAAGATTTAGCGTCCAGATAGAAAACTATATCGAACGTTTACTGGACATAACTCTGAACGCGGTACAGTGACGCATACATTCCACTAAACGACGTCATTTAGGATATTATAAGAATGTAAGTAAATTGGTATTTGATGTGTAATCAACGGGATGGATAAAGGGAGAAGGCCCACATTCATTTGAGGAATGTGGGCCTTACAACGGTGGGAAAACGTTTCCCACACAATAGACGTCGATTTGAAAAACATTTCCGCAATTGACTCGGTACGATGGAGAAAACATCGTTCGGACAGTTGAACTGTATTATCTCATCTTTTCTAATTCGTATTCCAATGTAGGTGATTCGTCTTTCTTTTCACGAAAGACGAATCGTCTAAGTGATTAAAGAAATACTGGACAAAGTAAACGACTAATCAAAGACAAAGAGAACTCACTAATCTAAATAAACAAAAAAAATGCGTGCGTGTAAGAATCGCATTCTTTTTATTTTTTATAACCCTGATTAGTAAATCATACTGTTTTATTATAAAAACCTGTTATGACTACTACTGGATTAGTTTAAAAAAAAGTGAATGTTGCATTCATACACGAGGATGAACATGTTAAAAACAAAAGTAAACTTATAGTTTACTTGAAGTTTGATCAGTAATGAAACATTTAATTACTGTAATAAACAATAGTAATATAAGGCCCTACGCATAAATACTGAAGTGCTGCACGCAAATAGTTAAACGGAAAAGTATCTACTTTTCAGTTTTAACAAAAGGTTATTCACTTAAAATGTAGTATTTATTTTCACTAAGCCACATTTTCATTACCGAACGATAAAAACATTTAACTATTTACTTCTTTTTTCACGTCCTCCAATGAACCAGCACTCCCTCCTGGAAACCGTGAACAGCAAGGTGTATTCAGTCATTTTTTATTGTAAATGTGCGAACAACACTTTTAAAGAAAAATATGGTAAAATTGAAAAATAAATTCTGCAGATATATGCTTTGAAAGTTGAATTTTTTTTGTAAGTGAATTAGATTTCATTTACTGCAAGCAAGTCAGTTGTTTTAGATTGTATTATTTTAGATCTAATAACCTACACTTTTAAAGTTAAGATATTTTTTGGGGGGTTTACTGACATTTTTCTTATCATCTATCAGCATTGGATTGAAGTAAATAATATAGTGAATGAAAAAAAAAAAATTAAATTAATTAATTAATTAACATTAAAAATTAATTAATTAATCAATTAATTAATTATTATAATTAATTTATAATTAATAAATTATTGAAGTAAATAATATAGTGAATGGTTTATTTCATAAAAAATAAACTGAGATTCGTTAGAAAATAAAAATTAGTTACAGCATAAATGTAGTTTGTCAGATCGTAATCAATTCATACGTCCTAATAATAAGTGCCTCTTATATTAAATTAAACCTAATTTAATTATTAAGTATTAACTCAGAAATACACTTTTCTTGTTAGGTAACTTCGGTAGTTTACAACTACCTGAACTGTAACTTGAATGCTTAATGTTCTGAACACACAAGGTTAACTGGATTGCTAAAGCACTGGTCTAAGTAAACGCATATGGTCTAAATTACAGCATGCAGACAATTATCATTACATTATACACACTATTAGAAATATTATACTATAGAAACGTAAGGTAATACGATAATGCAAGCTTATTTTATTTTGGCTCGTAATGCAAAATA
Source organism: Lycorma delicatula (assembly GCF_047948215.1). Taxonomy (NCBI): domain Eukaryota; kingdom Metazoa; phylum Arthropoda; class Insecta; order Hemiptera; family Fulgoridae; genus Lycorma; species Lycorma delicatula. Next base: position 321,048,094 of record NC_134455.1, on the reverse strand, counting down.
AAACTATATTTTTTACTGAGTGACTATTACAGTACAAAAGCATTTGTTTGAGTAGAAATAATATGTTTTTATTATAGAAATTTTTATTAACAATTTTTAAATTGCGTCTTGATGACTTACCAATTGATTTTGTGTTAAAAATACTGGATTTTATTATACAGTCCATTATTTACATTGTAATACATAAACAAAACTGTGAAAGTTATTCACTGATCAACCTATAAAATGTATAATCATCCATTTTAATCACCAATACAGTAAAATTAATTAAAATTCATCAATAAAATTCGATGTGCTTATATATTACGTCCGAGAAATCCAGTACCCCCTGCTTGCAATTAACATGTTCTACTGTTTTGGAGCCAGCACATGCGTCTCCCTCCGTAAAGGGGAGCGCATGTTTCTCCAAACACTAGGGTTCCTCCAGAAGCCAAATTCCTGTTAGGCCGAAAGACGCTAGCAGCAAAAGGACTTCAGAGGACGGACTAAAGGGGAATCATGCCGGAAGTACGAAGCTCATATACGCCTACTCTCCCACGACCAGCCCCAGTTAGTTATTTCTCATTGATATAAAGGGCCGGAACGCAAATAACAAATCCATCCATAAATAAAACACATAAGATCTATAACCGCCACTAAATAAATAATGACCCGCCCGATAAAAGAAAGACACAGCAGCAAGGGACATTTGTCCAGGTTCTGCGATTAGTAGGGAGATAATAAACTCCCACTATCCTTGCGTTCGTTGCGAGATATTCGGTTCCTAAGAAACAATTTTTTATCGCAGTTGGTATCTCTGCTCTCAAAGTCAGGCAAAATATCCACTCGCTTTTTTGTTTCAATTGTAGAGCCATGGGTGATATGAGCGGACGTACTTTCAGTGTTGGGGAGCGATTGGTGACATACATTTGGGTGTACGTACAACTACTGTCGGGGTTAATAATGGCACAAATGAGTGCTGCATTTCGAGAATACTTTAAAAAATACCTGCCTCATAAAACAAGAACGCTTGATTGGGAGAAAAATGCAAATGTTTGATTCGGTCAAACATGCATTACCACCCCCAATTTGATTGAATAGTCGCGAATTAAATCTACTCGTAAACTAGTGGCCTAACATAGAATACCGTTATCAACGGAATATGATCTTACTAAAAAAAAATTTAATTTGACACCATTTCCACCAGCCTTTGTGAATTAACTATCGAATTTAGAAGTCAAATAGCTGCTGTAGCCTGCTGTGTTATATTGGCCTGATTTCAAAATTCATTATCCTGACTAAGAGTGTTGTTTTCTGATGAATGTGCAATTTACACAATTCACTAACCAGACACATAGTTTTCTGTCTTAAGATGAATTTTCATTTTGTGTGCGAGGTGGAAAGTAATTTGCCACTTTTCATTAGCCAGAGGCTGGCTGTGAAATTTAAGCTTAATTTCATTTATTATGACAAATATTTTGAAGGTTTTAATTTGTGAGATTTTGGTAGCTGTTTTCTGTTAGTTTATTATTCCTGAAATGAATTGAAGTAATAAATAAATAAATACAATCAGAAAGTTGTAAGCAGTTTCTATGTTTAGCATGGTCAAATTAATTTCAAAAAGATACATCATGGAAATCAAAGAAGTCATGTGGGCGTATCATGAAAATTTACATATTCGTTTTTCATTGACTACTTGGAGATGATTCATGAAGAATGATTAATTACAATTTTATCAGTAGTAATTTATTTTTTCTGTACTACATTACATCTAAGTATAAAATAGAAATACTAAATACAATATAATTCATGCAGTAAGTTAACAATGAAATAAAAAAAATGCATATAACACATATTCAACAATTAATATTATACTATTAATTCAAAATTTTGTGGTTTAAAACCATTACAGTTATAAAAATAAAATAGATAATATTTTTTTTTTTGTTTAAATTGCATAAGCTTTCAAAATTTCTAGAAAAACATCAACTACAATATGAAGAAATTAAGTTAACAATAACACAAGGATGATTGTGGGTTTAGATTAAGGAATCTAAGCTTAGTTCAATATAAACTGTTTCAACTTGAATTTTTAAATTCCCAGTTTAGTTTTATAGAAATTTTGTGAGTAAATAATAGTATTGTGTTAAAAAAACAAAATGTCTTTATTTTCCAAAGGAGTTCCTTTTAATTTCATTTGTTACCAATTTTTTACACATTTTCCATAGTTATTGTACTATAATCATAATCAAACAGAGATAATTTTATTTTTTCTGTACTGGAAAATGTCAATTTCACTAATACATCTTTACCAAACTGGCAAACAAGAAGCTTCCAAAATTGTGTATTAGTTTTTAAAATGTCTCAAGATCTTTTACAATTTAGTTAAGGAAACTAAGACTGAAGTTACAATACCTTTTTATCCTATGCTACCATTCTAAGTTATTTGCAAACAGTACAAAATATTTAATTTATTGTGAAATGAAGAAAAGATACTTTCTCATTCTATAGTAGTATATCAATGAGTAAGAGTACTTCACAATATATGTGGTATGCTTATTTGAGGTACTGATCACCATATATTCTCAAATTTCTTGCAGTTTGTATTTTTTTTTTTAATATTATTAAAATTGCAAACTTTACAAGAACAACTTTCTTTATGTAACTGTAAATCAACAACCTTATCATCCTTATATAAAAACAAGTAATGTAATTGGTTTCATTAAAATTGTGTTAATTGATTAATAACAAGGAATAATTCAACTACAAATAAATTTTTCAGCATTATTCATTAATATTTATTCCACTTTTATTTGAAAAACATAATAATATATCCTCTGCAAAATATATTATCTCTGTTTGTTTACCATTATTGTTACAATTACATAAATCATTTATAAGAATGTTAATTAATATCGGCCTTAATGTAATAGACTACAACTTATATTGATCAAGTTGCTAATACGATATTTTTATTTGTTTTTGTCTATTTCATAATCAATAAAAACAAGTAAAACATTTAAATATCACCAGTATCAGAATCATAGAAATTTTATAAAAGAAACCTTTCAACTTTTATAAAAGAAACAAATGTTTTTGCAAGATCTAGAAAACATGATTTTTCTCCTTTATCCTGCGTTCTAAATAGATTACTATCCCTCTGTGCGCTTACCAAAATGAAAACCACAGTATCAAAAAAGATAGCAAATGTAATTTCTTTTAATTTTCTGAAAATTAAAAGAAATTAAGATAATTAAAAGAAATAAATTAAGATAATTGAATGATAGTTATAGAAATGAGATTTTCTTCTATCCTTAGATTTAAAAACTTGGTTATTTATTTGATGTTTGGTGAAGGTGTTGAACTTGGTAAAGTATTGTCAGTCATTTAATGCAATTTACTTAGTCATGGAACAGTTGTCAGGGGCACAACATGCTTTCTGCATTAAATTATTTTACAAATTGTTGACTGTGGGACTAAGATTATTGATTAATTATTAAGATTATTAAGGTTATATTGCAATCAGTTCAATATTTTGCGTCATAAGTGGGTACTGTCTGTTAATGCATTTAATTTTTGAGTTAAAAGGTTTGAGGAAACTGGGTCTACATTAAATTTATAATATAAAGGAGTAACAAAAAGTGTTAAAAGGCTAGAGAACATTAATAGAGTTTGAATTGCCACAACACCCAATCCAAAACATTTTGCAATTAAACATGCATTAGCACTGAACATCATACAACCATCAATCTGTCAAATTTTATATAAGGACTTAAATTATCAACCCCCCCCCATAAATTCAAATTGTTCAAGAATTAAAAGATGCTAATTTGGTTGCTTGCATGAATTTTTCAAGAATGTTGTAGCGTTTGTATGGTGTTGAAAACTTAATCCAACATATGTATATGTCAGATGAAGCTCATTTTTACCTGAATGGATGCATAAATGGAGCACTGAACATCCACTTCAATTAAATGTAAAACCATTGTATTCTTTTTTCAAGGTGCAAGTGTCTTAAAAAATCCGTTGGTGTGTTATACAAGCATGGTTACAACAATTTTGGGGCAAGAATTAGTTAATTTTTGAAATTACCTAGTCCCAGCTACAAGTCATGCTGGTCATATGTGTATTGTTACTTTAACAGAACTTTTTCCGAACCATATATCTAAAAATGGGTATATTGCTTGGACGGCTAAATCTCCTAATTTGTCTGTATGCGAATTTTATTGATGAGGTTGCTGAAGAGCAAGGTGTATATCAAGCGATGGCAAACATTGTGGAACTAAAATTAAAAATTCAAGAAGTTATATGTATTATACCAGCCATATTACGGTGAGCAATGGAAAATTTTTGGTTTTATTTAAAAATATAAAATAGAATAAACAGAAAATTTTAAAAACATTCATGTTAAAATACAAATTTATTTGAATACAGGAGTTTTAAATTTTCCCTTTCAGTTACATACCATTTATTTTCAATGATTTTTTTAGATTATTCTGTAATTTACTCTGTTTCCATGTTTATACTTCTACACAAATTACATTTCTATTTATTTATACTTAAATTAATCTCAAGAAAAAGTGGTTTTTAATATATATATTTTACAAAATTTTAGTTTCACCATAACATTATCAATAATATTAGGGTTAGAATCTTTAATCTTTGTATTGAGTTTTCAGTCATTTGTCTGTTACCTCTGTAAACTTAACAATTTGGGTGTTTTTTTTTTTTTTGTAAATTAGCTCTATTCATATATTTAAACCTACTTTTGAATTATATTTTGATTCAGGCACCAGCTAAAGATTCACCAAAATTGTAATTTTTATAAATATTATAAAAAAAACCAAAAAAAAAATTGTTATAATTAAGAATTTGCTTGATAACAAATATTTATAATTATTTGTCATATCAAAGTTCTTAAGAATATTAATAGTAATATTAAGTTCTTAAGTAATATTAATAAAACTGTTATTATTTTTATTAAGTATAATTACAATTAAATAAGAATTTTTCTAAATATATTGCAAATTTATAGGAAAGATTATATTTCATTATGGTTGTATTTGTTTATTTAATACAGAATTCATTATTAAAATTAATTATTATATTTTTTGTTTAAATTCACTAGTCTTATAACTTCAATATTGTTAAAGTAAGCTAAGTAAATGACTTTTAGGTGCTATGTATAAAATCTGCAAATTGTGTTTAACACCTTTGTACGTAACTAGTTTCTATGAGATGATTTGCAAATGTTGATTTTTATAAATAAGGCTTCCTTTCTCTAGATTTTAAACTAATTTTTATTTAAGAGTCACTCATATTTAGGAGAGCTAAACTAAAAAACTGAAAACCAAATCTCTGTTAAATAAAACCTGTCAAACTCAATTGTTAAGTTTTAAAATGGACTTTGTATTATTATATAAATTAGTGCCCAAATTATCTCTTAAAAATGATTAAATATGTTTAAGTATTTTTTTATTAGATTGAAGTAAGTTTCAGCTTGAAAATTCTCTCCAGAATGATGGAGTGTGTTTTTCTCTTCTTATAAGTGCAAGTGTTTTGTATAAGTAAACCTATCCACTTAAGCTTAGAATAAGTGTACCAATCTTTTTTAATTAATTTTTTTTTTTTTCAGTTATTGTACTAGCTTTCAGTATTCAATTACAAGTTTGTTGTGGTAATGATATCCAAGAAATTAACCTACAAAACAAGTATGACATTTTTAAACAATCAAATGGACCATTCTCTGATAACCTAATAAAAGTAAGTAAGAATATTATATTCAGACAACTCACATTCATGAACTGTTTACCTGTATTATAATTTTAACTAAAATAACAAAATATGTTTTCTTAAAAAAGAATTGTTTGAATATCCAAACATTTTAAAGTTATTGCCAGGAGATCGTGGTTCCAAGAGGTTACAGACTTTATGACACTTTTTAGTTTTTACCTCCTAAATAATATCACTCTCTAATAAAATAGAACAGTTTTATTAAAATATGATTTGAATATTGCATTATTTCAATTTTTCTGAATTGAGGTGGATAGATTGAATAATGTTGCAAGAATATTGTATAAGAATAAAGATGCAGTAGAATATTATTGATGTCAATGAATTCCATTAAGATTTCTTAATTTTTCACTACTGCCTATCATCATTTGTATTAGCTTGATTTTGAATGTAATCTAAATTTTAAATTATGAAAGTATTAGAGGTGCTCTTAATCAGGTAGGTTTGAAAGAAGTTTCATTTTAGTAAACAAATTACTTGTGGAAAAGTAAAAGACCCACAAACATCAGAGAAGCTTCTTAGGCTGGAACTAAACAAATTTTCAAAAGATACTAAAGAAATTGATGTTATTGATGAAGATGAGGTGCATTAATATTAATATCGAAAAGTGCATTCTCATGCACTTTGTGAAGATGATTCTATAGAGGGGTGGAATTTTATGAGAAATGTATTAGTTATTGTGAAGCAGATCTCCTCATTTCTCTATTTCCATTGTATGGTCTGATTAAGTATACTTTAAATTGAATGGCCTAGTAAACCATCTAGGCCTAACTATACTTATTGCTCTGATGAAAATTCTTGCTTAACTATGGAGGACCTCTGGATTTGGAGTTTAAGTTTTGTTTTGGGTCAAAAAACAAAGGAGTGTTGGGACTAGCTTTTCAACAGAAGTGTAACAGGCAATTCATATCTTGAAATGATATGAGGTGTTATTCCAGAGCTATTAAATAACCCTTTGTAATTTGTTTCACAGTAATATAGAGCACCTTCTCGCTATGTTCTTTAAGTTAGAAACTAACCTCAATCAAAATTTTCCTGAAAAAATCTAGGATGTAAAGGAAGAACAAAATGGCCACCACTTTCATGTGATTTACTGAATTGCAGTTTTTCATAATGGAAAATCATTAAAGTTGTGATATTTTTCTCAAATCAAATGACCTGAACTGCCTCAAGCTGTAAGTTGAAATCTCAGTTGATCTTATAAACTAGAACAAACTTACTAAAAAATATGTGGAATTCAGTGATTTAATGCTGCCATGAATGCATAAGGAAAATAAATTGAATATCTTTTTATTATTAGTTGGGAAAACTAACTTTTATTCACTCTATAGTTAAAAAAAATTATTATTTAATTTTGGCAACATTTTTTGATTTTATGATTCTATAGAATTTCAACCAAAAAATATTTTTTTTTTACTTTTAATTCAGACAAACAATGTTAACTTATGCCTTACTTATAATGTTAAAATATGCCTGCATGTCAGTGAATTTTGAACATTGCAATCTTGTCACATCAACACTAGACATTTCAATGTAGTCAAAGTGATTTTTTACTATATAATAGGTATGTTGTACTTTGTTACTTTTACTTTTTAGTTCTTTTTAGTTCTAGTCTTTGTTACTTTTATTTTTTATTACTTTGTGAATGCATAATTTTTTTTATTATTACTAAAGTTTAGTTAAATATAAACAGAAATTACTGAAGTTTGTAAGGAATTTGCAAATTAATTATCTAAAAATAACAAAAGATAAATAAATTAATAGTTGACTTATAGAGAATAATGGATGACAACAATTACTTTATATTTACACAAACAATATGAAAACCAAAAAAAAAAAATTAGTAACAAAAAAATGTCCGAATGTGGTGTGGTTTGTTGTACAGTTTTTGTCTGGAAAAAATGTGATATACTGTTTTAGAAAGTGAAATTGATGATTTATTTATCTGAACATTGTGATAGTGAATTTGTGTTTACTACTAATACATTTTTGTTTAGCAAACTGGGTATTAGTTTTTCTTGCAGACATTCTGAATAACTTTAGAAATTTGTTTCAGTGAAATGAAACTATATAGGCTTGATTTCTACATTGTGAATTAATCTGGAATAAAACTCATTTCACCTCCTACATGAAGTAATAAGTCGTGTTCTTTTGAACAGGACTATCATTTCTTTTGAACCTGTTACTTTATGTGACCAACTTTTACTGTTTTAATATTTTACTGAGAGTATAGCTACTGTGAACATAAGTTTCATTAATGTACATAATAGATGTACTTCATCCCTAAATTTATGAATTTGTTTAAGATACTGAAATCATAATATACATGTTGCGCTTTTCTATTAGAACTGATCTGTTTGTGTTTTTTCTTATTTAAATCCCACTGATTTTAAAATTTTACTTAAGATGTTTTATTTCTGCAAAAAAATAACTTTTCCTTCTTAAGTTTCAAAACCAGCTTCTAAAGTACAGGAGCACACTCGTCTGGGATGTAAAAAATGAGAACTCTGTCTAATAGGCGGTTTGTCTAAATCATCTATGCCGTTGACTTTTTCAGGCATGTTAAGTTTTTTGTGAGAGGATCTGAGAAAAGATCAATTGCCTTGTTTTTATTCAGATGCTTAATTCTTTTTAACATGTTAACAGATACTTTTGGGGTTTTTCAAAATCTTTCTAAGATCTTTTTGGGATGTCAGTAATGGCCATTTCTGGTATATATATATATATATTTAGGTACTATATTGTTATTGTATCTGGGCCCTGATAATGACACTTTGTTGAGCGCCCAAGAAAAAAAGTCTTGATTCCCTCAGTTATAAAATCAATCAAGATTGTTTATTTCTCTAGACTGCCTGTACAGTTATTTAATTTTTCGTAATTTTGAAATTTTCTTTCAGTTTTAGCAGTCAGTGACTGTAACTGTTTAGTAAAGAGTAATGTACACTTAGATAAATGAGTTACTACTCGTATGTTCTGTTTGTATAAATGAATCAGTGGAGTTCTGTAATTATAGAGTACTGGATGGATGAACGGCAAGACTGTATTTACTTTAGCATTGACCACCAGAGCTCAAAAGTAGGAGGTATACAACCTTAATATATGAATATAATCTCTGAAATTAAAAAAAAAAAAACTATTTGTAGACTTTATTGTTATTTTGTTTCTGGTAGTGATTTTAGATATTTTGAAGAATCAGTCTTACTTTTAATATTAGTCATATTTTTAATGGTATTAGGAAATAATATGCAAATATTATCATTCCAAAGAGAAAAGTCTTAATAACTATTTCAAAAATTAAAATTTAACACTAGACCTGGTTTTTGATTGTTGAACAATCATTATTAGTCAATACAGTGGAATTAATAAAACTAAATATAGTATAACAGAACTGAAGTACCTTAGAATTTTGGTATGTAAAACAAAATTTAGAAAAATAAAAGATTCTCTAATGTGGGATTACTAGATCCACATCTGAGAATTTTTTCACACATCCGAGAAATGTACAGAAAAATTAACTTAAAAAGAAGTATGGAATGTGGAATATTAGATCATGGTGAAGATGGGAAATGACTACTAAAAAACTGCATAAAATAAAAACAATTAGTGGAGACAAAAATTTGAATTGAACATTCCTGATTCTAAAAGACAGAAGATTGAGAAGTAAAAAAGAAAGAAAATCAATGCAAAATGATCTCATTGACTTTTTGTAGTACAATGATATTTCACTGGTATTATGAAATCACACAGGGTATGTTGTGTCTATTTTGTACATTTCATGAGTGTTTAACCTAAGTTCATATGATCTGATATAATAAAAATAAATGTTACTCCTACATATTTTTAATTCTTCAAAAATTAATATCACTCAAATGAAAATAATTCATAATGATTAAAGATAGTAAGTATATAAGCCTTGCTTGTTTATTGTTTTATTTTTTAATTTTCAGTCCTTTGGTCCAACAGATAATAATTTATTAATCAGCCCTATGAGTTTGCACTATGCTCTCAGTGCAATATCACTAGGAGCCAATGAACAATCACTTACAGAAATAAAAAATGTATGTCACCTTCCTGATGATGAAAGTAAGATGAAATCAGCATTTAAAGAATTCACAGATTTATTAAAGGTATGTATTCATCATTAATTTTTTTTTTTTTTTTTTTAAAATTGTAATCATTCAGAAAACATGATGAATGTGTTTAAATCAGTGCAAATTTTTAGTAATATTTAGCTACCATAAAATAAAATAATATTGTTCGACATGTAACTAATTCTTAATTGTCCTGGATCAACAGAGATAGAGCCAAAAACTATAAATATACATTTATTATATAAAAAAAAATTCATATAAGAAATAGTCTTTTGGTAATAAAATATTTTAGCTGGAACGTTAGAAAAACTTGTATGATACAAAAAAATGTTTTATTTATTTATAACTAGATTTAAATACATTCTTTATAATAGCTGTATTAATTGTCTACTGGTGATTTCTCTAAGTGTTTTATGGTTTAATTGAACACATCTATACAACACAGAATTCTGGGATAGGTTTTGAACAGTGAACCTATATTCTCGAAAGGCTTTTCAGTATTTTTAAGAAAATAGATATGTTGCAGAATATATTTTAGTAACCAAAGCAAAATCAGTTGTTACAAATGTCTCACCCATCCTGGAACTTCATTAATTATTCAGGATATCTGGAACTCCCAAAGAATCACAAGTGGATTCTTTGGGAGTAGCTTATATAGTAAGCTACTATATATATATAGTAATGAGGTTTTCTCATTTTGTGGTCTCATTCTGAGTAGATAGTTCCTTTCCCTTTTCTTTGATCTCTTCTTTCGTCTTTCTCAAGTGTCTGCTTTTCAGTTAAAGGTAGCTCTCCTAATCCTTCTTAATTACAAAACATTATGTGCTAAATAGGAGGTTTAATTAGGCTCAAAACTTTAAGAGGTTTAAGAGGCTCAATTAAGGAGTACTCACCAGTTAATACTATTTTCCTATGTTATAGAATTATATTGATGTGTCATTTCAAAATATACGAGAACTCTTAATAAAATTTGTAATGTTTACCTGCTATTTTGTTTGCAAAATTGGAGATATAAGTCGACAAGGGCCAGGTGCATATTCGGAGAGTTTATGTACTACTTCTGCATACAACCACATTCCAGTGATACTAGTAAAGTAACTGCAATTCTGCCGTGACATTAGATTACTTTTTTTAACATTATTGTCTTGTGTGTATGGACCCAGACCATATCATGAGAGTGTTACATAACATTATATTATTTGTTAGGCTTTATTTATATCAATTTCATATTAATGAATTAATTGATGTCATTTTAATTTCAGTGTTTAATAATAAAACATCAGTTTTTCTTCTGCTTAATTACAGCTATTTTTCTATAAATAATGAATTTTATATTTTGTAATAAGAGCAATTGTTTTCTTAGTCAATGTAGTTTAAAACATAAGCATGATGAAAATATATCGTATTAGAAAAAGTACATACAAGTAAATAAAGTATAAATTTCTTAAATCAATTGTTTTGGTTTAAGTAATGACGAACAGAGACGCGCGAGTCATAGAATTATGGGTTAAAATGTTAAAATAAGAGTGTAATTACAAGCATTACGTAATTTGTAGATGTGCTATTACTAATAAACACAAATATTTGTGTTCTGTTCTTATATCTGTTCTTTGCATTTGAAATTGCAACAGTTGTTACTTAAGAGTAGTCGTGTTAAGATGTCAAGTGAATGCGGATAACCTCTTCATAGTCAAGCATGTTGTCTCGCGTTTGACGTTATTAAGTTCATAGACAAAAAAAAAATGGATTATCGGTGCCTTTTGTGAAAACGATGGAACTTGCTTGTAGAATGCTATACTTAAGCTTGTCTACAGTAATTGATATCAAGAAAATTACAAAGCAGAGGTTTGTGTTTTTCTATCACTAGCCTCTGGCTAGTGATTCTCAAATTCAAATGCCAAAGAAAAAAAATATATATATTCCTCATAATAAATACGAAATAGATGATCTCTCGACTGATGTGTTATTAGAAGGGAATTTCTTAAATATTTTGAATTCTATGAGGAAATATGTACTAAATGAAAATTACACAGTTTTTGTTATGAGGAACTAAACTTTACCACTAGTAGGGAAACACTAAAGAAAATCATAAAATCTAGAGGTTTTCAATTCAGGAAGTGTAAAAACGGTGGGATGATTTTATGCCGAGTTGATATAATCACGAAACGGGCATTTTTTTTTTAGGCGTCAGAAAAAATGCAACTTCTGAGCAAAAGAGACTGCTTGTATACTTAGATGAAACATGGGTGCACACACATTATATTGTAAAAAATATGGCAAAATGATGAAGTACCAGGTGTTTTTATTAATAGTAATGCTGGTGACTGTTTAATTGTGGCTCATGATGATGAAGACATGGGATTCATAGATAGTGCTTTGTTAATGTACAATTCCTAGAGTAAAACAGAAGATTACCATAAAGAAATGAACAATGAAAATTTTTTGATGTATATTGAAAAGCAAGTTATCCCAGGACTATCGACAAATTGTATTTTAGTCATAGATGATACAACTTACCATAATAAACAAAAATTTAACCCCTGTCATCCAATTCATTGAAAAAAGATATTCAAGAATTGCTCCAAAAAAATTAAATTAACTACGACCAAGAACTTTTAGAAAATATCAAACTACACCAACCAGAACCGCAATATGAATTAGATGACATACTAAATAACAAAGTAATTACAGTGCTTAAATTGCCATCTTACCACTGAGATTTTAACCCAACTGAATTTATTTGGAATTTAGTTTTAAAAAAAAATTTGAGACCTGAATATGTCCCTCAAGTCATTCAGAACTGAGAACGTTACATTATTTACAATTTCATCAATTACTGTAGAAGACTAAAAAAGATCAGTGTCAAAAGTTTTGGAGATAATGGATTATTACTGGAAAGCAGATGCATTAATGGAAGAGTCCACTGAAAGCATAATTATAAATATAGGGATGGACGATGCTGAGACATCAGGTAGTGAAGACGAAGTGGAAATTAATTCCGATGAAAGTGAAACTGAGTCAAGCTCAGAAATTGAGGGTTGTTGGCCTGTTAACAGATGATAATTCTACAGAAACTGCAGACAAAATTGTTAAGAACTGTATTAAGGTAGTATATATAGTCTAATTATTTAGTAAATTAATATAAAAATATTTTTATTTTTTATTCCGCAACTGAATTCATCCTCCATGAATATAAACTTTGCCTTGTCGATTTGTAAAATAATTTTTTTTCTGTTAGACATTTATTTTTATGTAAAAAGTATTCATTGAACAGAAAGAAACCTCCTAGTATTTACTGATAAAAAGTTGTTTATTTCATTTTTCATATAATATGAACTTACTTACATAAATGTGTGGACTATCTCTTAATTCATAATCTAGGTTTGACATACTAAAAGTATAGGTTGTTTACTACATTCTCTAAGAATATGTTTATCCTGCAAGATTGATTTCTTTTTTCAGCAAAATTATTTTATCAATTTTTTTTTTATGAAAGAAAAAAACAAAATTTAAACTTACTGGAATAAAGAAAGCAATGATGGCAACTTTTTTGTTAATTTTATTTTTTTCTAATATTATAAAACAGAATAAATATTTTTTCAATTCTAAGAAAATGAAAAAAAGAAGGTTTTTAACAAAACGTTTTACTCTTTTAAAGATAATTTTTCCTTTATATTATTCTTTTTATCAGTATTGTATTTGCTAAGTTTTTTTATGTATTAAACCTAAATACAGTCATTTTTATTTTGTAAGAATAAAAAAGAAGATTATATATATATATATATATATATATATATATATATATGTATCAACTACATTGATTTCCCTAGCATTGATTGATTTATCACCAATTACAGAGAAAGGTGAAGTAATGGTGAAGAATAAAACAGTTAAAAGACTGTCTATGTAGTCTTAAAAACTTGAGCTGACTATTAAAAATCATCATCTGCATTTGCTTCAGTAATAATATTAATAAAATTGAGGGGATCTATGTAAAAAGAGTGTATGAAAGTATGCGCTCTTTTTAGGGAGATGATGTTTTTAGATTCTCCATGACTTTCTTTGTTTGTCTGTAAAGTTTCATTTCATTTTATTTTTATTTGCTGAAATTAAGTAAACAGTGACATATGCTATTTACTTGGTAGGTAGTAATTTTGAGGTTATACTAATAGTAATATTGGAGTTCAGTGTGCTTTTATTTTGATCTTATTAGTTCTTTCAAAAATGAGTAGTGAATCAGATGAAAATATTTTAAGTGATAATGTAGGTATTAGTGAAAAAAAAAAATCATAAAAATCAGCCTGAAAAAATGTGATGACAACAAAACACAAAGATATTCAGGTGAAGCATATTATTTCTTATTCTGGTAAGAAAGATTCTGGCAAACCATTTAAAGTTCTTTTGGATTGTTGCAAAGAAATATGCTGTAAAAGAAAAAATGTTGAAAACCAAGAGAGCCTGTATAATAAATTTTTTGTGAGGGTGGTAAAAAACAGCAAGATGTCTACTAGCTGGATTAATGCAGTGTAAATCTTCTTCCACTTATGTAGGTGATAAGTGCAAAAGGGAAAATATTTGGAAGGACAGTGTGAAAATGAGTGGTTCAGAAACAAATTGTTCATCAAAAATTTTTACATGCTGTCCATCAAGTTTCAGAGAAAAGTTTATGTATTATCCATCAGAAAATCCAAAATAATGAATCATTTGGAGAGAAACCCATCAAAATAGACCTTGTTCAATAGATAATAATGTTTGGAATCTAGTTAAAGAGCATTATAACACTTATTCCTTGTAGAGAGTCCCATTACTCAAGAAATAAATCAAGTAAGAGGCATTTTAAAAATCTAAATCTGTATCCCAAAAAGTTAACAAAATGTAACAAATGTTTAAAGAATTTTATAAAGAAAAACTAATCAGGAGTTAGAAAACCTTTTACAAGACATACCATAAGTTTTTTAAAATTGAGTTAAAATATGGGTTGTCATTACCTAAAACAGATTTTTGCGATTTCTGTTCAGAAAGCAAAATGAAATTGTTAAATAACACAAATGATACTTGTAAAGTCCAGTACAAGATGCATTTAAGAAAGTATTATGCCTACAAAAAAATAAAGGAAGAGATGATAGAGAAGTGTGAAGAGAATAACACTCAGATACTTGTGCACGGCTGATGTGGGTGTATTATTTAATGTACGCTGCCCATGATGATGACAGCAGTAACTTATATTACTTTTTGGAAACTGAATCCAAGAAAAATCCTGACAACGTGTGTTCATTTTGACATAGTAAATGAGCAGCGACAACTTATACTGGAACATTTATGACTTTTACATTCTTCAGGAAAAAAGATATCAACATGGGCATTCCCAAAAAATTACCTGAGGAAGATTGTTCAAACTAATGCATTGAAAGAGACTGATATGAGAAGTTCATTTAAGTTTTTAGAACCAAAAGCTATTAGTTGGTTCGAACAAGTATTTCAAGTTTTATGTTTTTTTTTTTTTAAATATATGTATATATATTTGATAATTTGCTTTTTTTTTTTGAACGTAAATACGTTTCAATAATACTATATTTACTTATTTTTTGTGTTAACTAATCATTTTTGAGTACTATATAAGTAGCCATCTATGCAGGAAGGGCATATAAGAAACATGGCCGAAGATCATTTCTCTAAAAAGGGCTTATGAAAATAAATTTTCTTCAGCATTTTTTATATTAATTTATCAAAATAAGTAAATTTCAATATA
The DNA here is from genome assembly GCF_047948215.1 of Lycorma delicatula. Taxonomy (NCBI): domain Eukaryota; kingdom Metazoa; phylum Arthropoda; class Insecta; order Hemiptera; family Fulgoridae; genus Lycorma; species Lycorma delicatula. The sequence continues at coordinate 321,032,482 of NC_134455.1, read as the reverse complement.
TGATTAAAAAAATGGTGTGTAAATTTAAGACTTCTCATTTGGGCCTCAAAACCAGATATTCGGTTATTTATGAGTTAAAAGCATTACAAATCTAACACCTTGTTTTCTCAAAACATGATTTTTTTGAATACGCCCTTTTTACATAGACCTCAATTATAATCATCCTGTTTTGTTTTCTTTACAATTTTCCTCATTCAGTAATTAAGCAATGACTGAGTCACTAAAGAACAACAGTTTTTGACTTTAAATTTTTTAACTTATTATTTTCTGACTTCCTTTTTTTGAAATCCGTTATTAATTATTGTATTTTTTCTTGGTACAGAATGATAAAAATGTAGAAATGTTTACTGCAATTTTTGTTGATAAAGAATTTCCATTAACTGACAGTTTCCATAATGATCTAACAAGTAATTTTGATGCTAGTGTAAAATCTCTTGACTTTAAACATAACCCAGAAGATTCACAAGTAACAATCAATAACTTTGTTGATAATAAAACCAACCATTTAGTACACGATTTGTTTCCAGCAGGTAAACATTATAATTTTTTTTAAAATAAATCTATTTTTACAGTTAATTTTAATTTTGTAGTTAATAATTTTATACTTTGTATTTTTAATTTTTATAGTTAATTTTTTATTATAGTTTGATAGTTATACAAATTTTCATGTATAGAGACTATGTTTGTTGACCAGCCATCAAGTGAAGTCAGTTTTTACTGAGCTGCCAACACTAATAATATGATGTATACTGATTACTAAGAGTTAATGAACACCAACAACTTTGGTATTTATGTAAGCCAGTAAAATATATCCCCAATGATATAAGTGCTCATACAGTTCACCACATTAATTGTATTGTTTTTATCTAATGTATGTATTTTCTCTTAAGAATACTTGAGGTCATCATAGTGTTCATTGTTTTCACTACACCATTTGATTATTTGAAAAGTTACTACATCTATTATTCAACAGCTATTAGTCCCATCATATTTTTGTTTGCAGGTATATACACCATTCTTGGGGGGAACCTTTTTAAAATTATTTTCAAAGGGGTGGAACCCACCATCTCTACAACATCTTTCCCAACTCAAAAATCTTCATTGGCAATGGTAACATTTAATTACATTAATTGACAACCTGAAAAAAATAATGAATTTCAGTGAAAAGAAAATTAAAATCCACCCATCCCTTCACTCAGCAGATGCGAATAACCATTTGGGGTAGTACTTTTTTTAAATTTCAGTACAACAAAAATAACTATTACATGATATTATTTATTAAACCATTTGAAATAATCATAATCTGTGGATTAAAACTGTGAAAATTATTTTTTAAATTACAATACAAAATTTCACCCTTAAATGTTTTTCTAAATTATTGAGGGTTAAAAACTTTTTTATTTTAAAAGAGATGATGTAGCTTGTGACACGTCATTGGAAGGCCCTTTGAGTGACAAGTAATTTGGTTCACTGGTATTGAAGTTATGATTAAAAATGTGTTTTTTAGATTATGTTGGGATACAGTGTTACTGGCCCAAAGCATTAGGTCTAAAATCACCCAATCTTGCTAAAAATATGGTTTTTAGGATTCTCCAGCATTGAAAAAATGTATCAGTAAACAGTATTATTACATCATTAAAACATATGAACCGAATAATATTTTACCAACTTCTTTGCTGGTAACATGTTGAAAAAAATTACCAGATAAACTTAATGATTAAATAAAAATTAATTCATAAATGAATAACTGTTAATCAAAAATACAGCTTAATCATTCATTGGTTAATTTTGTTATGGAGGTTTTTAACAATAAGAGTCCTTAAGAAATAATAAGTGAAACACATTATTTTTACCTCAGTAAAATAAAACTATCAACTTTTAAATCATTTGTTAAAAATAATTCCCATTTTCTTGTAGACAATAATAAAGTCTTTGTTGAAATTCACATCTAACTTTTCCCCGATGGGGAGTCTTACTCTTTAAGACTTAAGGGTATGGCATCCCTACGGCCCTAACCTCTGCAGCTTTTCTTCCTACTATACCCTGAGCTGCTGAACTCTTTTCACTATACACGTACACTACACAAATGACAGCATATACCCTTACACAACTACAGAACAACATCCTATACTGTTTCTTCTTACACATAGACTTGGTGATGTTGCAACACCTTACGAAGTGCAACCGTAACCCAAGGTGGGAACTATTGAGCCTATGGGTGAATGGCTCTATATAGTGAGTCTTGCATAATGTCCTCTGGGCACCTGGGCAAACCCAGTTGTATTTAGCTCAAGCTCCAGTACATGTGTGCTCTGCTGGAGTGGTCTGTTATATCGCCAGTACTCATGGGACCAGAATTACAAGTCTAAACGAAACTCCTATGATGGTTGGTGGTCCATTTGAAAAACATCACCATAGAATTGATTGTATAAATAAGTAATATTGTAATTATGATGTTATACTTAAAAAGGTTAATAAAAAATTATTATAATAGCAAAATAAGAGTTATGTTATTAAAATAAATTGGAAGAAACATTACGTTCCAAAACTACTTACAAAAAATATTATTCAAAATCTTAAATATAGATAGCTGTTTCAATTGTTAATCAATCATCAATAGACACTATGGAAAATTATAATAAAATGTATGTAGTTAGATAAATGAAAACAGAGTAATAATAAAAGAAAATTACAAAACACTACAAAATAGCATATTTAGCTGGATTTTAAAAAAAAGGTGGGTTAAGAATGAAAAGTAAATGTAAAATAAATACAAACAACTGTTGTTGCTGCAGATAGTTCCAATAGAAAGTGTAAATTTAGCCTAAAAACATCTAATCTATTTAAGCTTTCAATTCAAACTGCAATCCCATCATGACTTTTATATGTTGGGTAGATAAAACTTTCAATAAAAATAAAGAAAGCAAGAACCTTAAGCCAGTCAACAAGATATCCCCTGTGAACAGATTTATGTGATGAGGATCACCACAGCTTAATGTTCTTGTAACTGAAAATGTTTACAAGATTTATAATAAATTTTAATTCAAATTCATTCAGATAACTGTTCCGTATAGTTCAATAGTGAAATATCTGCTTCATTAACTATAACAAATTTCTTCTCTCATATTAATAGGATTTTGTAGTTTAGATGCTTAGGTTTATACTTTTCATTTTGCCTAAAGTGGCAACACTGGTTGTATTTTTTGCTCTTATTCTAAAAATACCATTACAAGTACTAATTTTATAGTGTTTCATAAATAGGTCTTGTCTAATGTTTATATGTCAATTAATATTTATTATTATTTCTTCATCCTTTTCTATTTGTTTATTTAATTTTACTTATTTATTATTAGTACACACACACACACCCACCCACACACACACACACACAACACACATACACACACACACACAGAGAGAGAGAGAGAGAGAGAGAGAGAGAGAGAGAGAGAGACTTTTCCCTAAGATGATGATTGCTTAATAATCAAAATAGTTACTTACGTTTAGATTTTAGGTAAAGATTTTTAAGCAGTTTTTGAACATTTTCTTGATTCTCCATTTTATTTCAAGTAGCGTTCAACATAACCCTTTTTTAATGTCATAACAATTGTTTAAATGCATAATACTTGGTACAGAAGTTCACAAAGAAAAACTTTTCAAATAAAAACTTTGATTGTTTTCAACAAAGTTGTTGAATTTCTAAATTCATAGTAACAATTTCAGAGACCTCTCCTTGGTTTCTCAAATTTACATCAGAATGAGTCTACTGTGTATGGGTATAAATTTACTTCAAAATGAGTCTACTGGACTTGTATGGTGTATTTTGGTATAAATGTTTTAAGGACTTAATTTTGAAATCATATTCAAAAGAGAATATAGAAACAAAAATTCAAAATGGCTTTATTATTCACACTGATTTTTGAATCTATGGAAAACATAAGTTATTCAATATTTTATTTTAATTTAAAATTATGTTATTTCTGTAATAAATATTTAATTGATATTATCCAAATTATTATTGCAGTTTTCTGCTAGTCTATGTAAAAAATAATAATAGATGAAATTTAATAGTCATTATTTTACAATACTACCTTATAAATTAGTTAAAAATTTACATTATTTTTAAAAACTCTATTAAAACCACTTATTTTAGGTGCTATCAGCGTGGATACAAAATCTGTGCTTGTAAATACAATTCACTTCAAGGCTAAATGGATTTATCCTTTTGATGAAACAGTTAAGAGTACCTTTCATGGATTGGATAAAGATTATAAGACAGATATTATGTACCTTCCAGCAACTAATTTACGATATAAAAATGATTTTGAATTAAAGGCTCAGTTACTGGAGGTGCCATATGAGGTAACTTGTATTTTAGAAACCTGTAATCTAGCGAATCTAAAATATGTATATAATCTATAATCTGTAATCTAGAATATTGTGATAGCATCAAGATATCATTTTTTCTCACTTTCATCCAAGTGATGTCTTAGTAGAGTAATTTCTGAAACAACCTAGTGATTATTTATGCAAAGAGCATAGGGTTAGCATACCAAAACCTATGCATAACAGCACACGATTAGACTTCAGTACAGTAGGCTGTTGAATACATTTTTTGAATTACAATATTAGTGCTGGATATGCACCTTACCAATCTGGTCTTATTGCCAAATACAAAATGATAAAACAAGCAGTATGTTATAGGTCAGCGGTAACCATGTGTTGCTTGTATAGATAATCTACAGTTTCAGAAGTTACTGTACTAGGACAACTTTGTGATGATAAATGGAGATAAATGTTACTTAGATGCCATACCACCAAATGTGTGTGTGTGTGTGTGTGTGCACGGGCGCACGGGCGCACGCGTGTATATATATATATATATACACACATTTTTCAGCCTCCGCAAAGTATAGAATTAAAATAATATTATGACAACAATTAGAAATATATTTAAACAAAATTATTTTGAATTTAATGGAACCTGTTATACACAAGAAAATGTTTTGTTCATGGGATTTCCCTTATCTGCTGTAATGTCAGAAATTTATCTGCAGGAATATGAAAGTAGAATAGCCTATGGCATAAATAACATACATAAAATGTTATTGTGGGTCAGATACATAGATGATATTTTAGTTACATATGAATCAGTTATAAATAACAAACATGAAATAATTTTAAATAAATTAAATTCTTACTATAAAACATTAAAATTTACATATGAAATGGAACATAACACAAAAATAAATTATTTAGATATAAATATTAAAATAAATATAAACAATAAAATAAAGTACTGGAGTATATAGAAAACATACCTCAAATGAAATCATTATAAACAAAAATTCTAACCATTCTGGGTCCCAAAAAATTAATATTTTCTAAAACATGATAAACAGAGCTATAAAATACATAAACAATAAACAGAAATTGTGTAATGAAATAAATAGAATATAAAATATAGCCATAAAAATGGATATCATACATCATTAATTGATAATATGTATAAAAAATATAGTTCAGAACTTTTCAATAACACAAACATTACTACATTAATATCCATAAATAAAAATAGAAACAGTGAAAATATTTATGTAAAATATTCCTACACAAATAAAACTATAGAAAACTTGATTGATGCATATAATAATAAAAATATAAATCTGTTTATAGGCCTGATAACCATATAATAAAACATTTAAAATATTATAATAATAAAAAAGTAAGAAATAAATATGATTCTTCCGGTATTTATAAAATAAAATGCAACAATTGCAAAAAGATATATATTAGTAAAATGAATAGGTCTTTTAAAGATAGATTTAATGAACATATTAGATCATTTAAAAGTAGAAAAATAGGTATCTCAAATGTAGCTGACCGTTTAATAAATAATAATCATAATATAACTAGTTTAGAAAATAATCTAAAAAGTAAATATTGAACATGCAAATACTAATAAAAAATTAGAAATTCTAGAAAAAATTGTATATATAGACATAAACGTAATTTCATAAATCTGTAAACAGAATTTGATGGGGACATTCTTATTAAAATTATTTAAGATGGCACAAAAAAAGATATTGATAAATTAATAGTTATTGCAATACTTTTTCATTCTTGTGACTGAACAGATATTTGTTCTGAAATTTTTTAAATGTTTTATTAACAAACAATTTTTACAAAATAAAATGTAAAAAGCTGAAATCAATGTGTAAATTGTAAACAAATAAGAATTTATAAAAAAAATATATATCACTGAAGGTGGGCTTGGGCTGGAAAACGTTTTGATGAACGTAAAAAAGGAAAGGTATGCATGTTCTCTAATTCTGTACTTTGCGGAGGTTGAAAAAATATTATTATATTTTATTATAATATAAAAAAATGAACTTAAAAAAGTTTAATGTAAATAAAAAATTATTATTATTATATTATTTAATTACATGTGTGTGTTTATATATATATATATATATATATATATACACAAACACATGTAATAAATCTACTGTAGAAACACATATTGTATGGAGTACATTCATACATCTACTTTACTCAGATACTACCTTCTCTTGTTCATGATAAAAGTGAATTACTATACTAGTAGGTACATTAACCTCCTGTGGGAAGACTCTATGTAGAGTAGCATTTACATAATGTTCATTTTTTGTTGAAAATTATATGATGAGGCAGTTGACTCTCTGTTACCTTCCACTTCTATCAGAGTAGGCAACTCTTGCAGCCTTTAACAAGCAACAAAAGAATTGTTGTCTCATATATGAAAACTAATACCTCAAAACAACAAATACAGATATACTTATATGTATTTTAAGCATGCTAAATTTGGAAGAATACTGGATAACAAATAAAACATAGATTGAATATGTAATTAGATTACATACCTAAGGGATTTGCTAACCTTTTTACAATAGTAACCATTCACGACAGTGCTGCTGGATACTCTATTGAAGATGAAGCTGATGAAACTCCAAAATCTAAAACCTGAAAGTAAGTCATTTCATACTTCAAGTTTCACCACAAAGTCAATAAAAAAATTCATTAGTAAGCAGTGTGATATTAGTTAATGGGTATCAATACATTGCTTTAGTATATATTTTTTATAGTTGTTTTTGGATGGAATGTATGTAAACATTTGTAATTAACTGCAAAAAATGTCATCATGTAACGTAACATAATATACAGAATGGTCCAAAAGTCGCAGTACAGCCTATTATTTCAGAAGTTATAAAGAAAATGAAAATTTTGATACACCAACGTAAATTAGATATGAGAGCCCATCTTTGGGGCATAACTCAACAATGGCCACCATTTTAAATCGCCGTCCATTTATTTAAATGGGAAGGGGCACATGTCACATATCAAAACAGATTGTAATTTTATCAGAAATTTATTTCTGCAATCAGATTTCACATAACTGTTATGGTGTAGGAGTTACTGGTATCCAAAATTGACACTGGAGAGCTATATGATGTATTCAATATGTCGACTGTTTTGTTGAATGCTTACTGTATTAAACAACTCTAGTTGCTTAATACAGTAAGCAGACACTCGCAGAAGCACTTCTGGCGCGATTTCCGTGCAGGACAGCGTAATTCTTTGTTGCAGATGGTAAACATCATGAATCTTCTCTGAGTAAACAAGTTGCTTCAAATGCCTCCACAAATAAAAGTCATAGGTGTGAGGTCGGTGGCCATTTCACTGGGCCATGCCGACCAATCCATTGCCCAGGCAAATGAACATCGAGCCACTGACAAACATTTAGCCCGAAGTGTGGGAGCATCATCTTGTTGAAAAAGTGATAGGAATGTTCCATCTTTATTTAAAAGGGAAGGAAAGACAGTGTCTCTCAGCATGCCCATGTTCTGCTCAGAATTAAGGCTTTCATTAATGAAGATTAGTCCAATTACACAGGTACCCCATACCCCACACCACACCATAATTTTAACATCTCCAACAACATTGGATGGGTCAATGCAGTTGGGATTTTCATCACACCAATAACAATGATTCTGCTGGTTCACCTTGCCACTGACATAAAAAATTGCCTAGTCACTGAATAGGATACTCTGTAGGAATGTAGAGTTGTTCTGATACTGATGTAATGCCCATGAACAGAACTTGTCACGTCCGTCTGGGTCATCCTCAGAAAGTTTTTGCAGCATTTGTATCTTAAATGAATACCATTTGCTGCTATGAAGAATATATAAAATGGAAGAATGACTAACACCAACTTTACTTGCAAGACATTGAGTGCTACATTGTTGGCTCCTTGCAAAGGTAGCCAAGACCATCGTCGAGGTTGTCTCATCAGTGGAAGATTTGGGTCAGCCACTATGTGGCCTGTCAGACATATTTCCTTGACATATAGCTTCCTTGAATTTGGATGTGAGACATGCAACAGTGTAATGCAAAATTGGTGGTCTCTCTGGGTGGTGCCTGTTGAAATCTGCTGCAATGACTCGACTGCTTCGTTCACCAGACATCAGGATCATCTCAATTTGTTCTTCCTTCGTCAAAGCCATCATATGTCACCTGCAAAAGAATAAGTTTTCAAACTTTTGGATGCCAATAACTCCTACACCATAACAGTTTTGTGAAATTTGATTGCATAAATGAATTCCTGGTAGAATTTCAATCTGTTTTGGTACATCACATGACCCCCTTCCCATTTAAATAAATGGACAGTGATTCAAAATGCAGGCCATTGTTGTGATTTCCCAAAGGTGGGCCTTCATATCTAATTTACGTTGGTGTATCCAAATGTTTCATTTCTTTACAACTTCTGAAATAATAGGCTGTACTGCGACTTTTGGACCACTCTGTACATTAAACAACATATACTGCTGGCCTCGTGGTGCGAGTGGTAGCATCTCAGCCTTTCATCTGGAGGTTCTGGGTTCAAATCCCAGTCACGCAGGCATTTTCACATGCTACAAATCATTCAACTCATTCTCTGGATCAATACCTAACGGTAGTCTTAATGGTTAAAATAAAAACAAAAAAAAAACACATTTACTACTTTTTTAGATTTATAAACATTAATAATATTTTTGTTAAATAATCCATTAGATTTATTGTTTTGAGATACGAAATGCATGTGTCATGTTTAATAGTTTTATTTTTTTAATACAATAGTTATTTAACATACTATATGATTCAGATATTAATATGTATTAGATTACAGGCAGAATTTATCATTTATTTAGGATAAATTATAGATAATGCATACATTTGACTACTAGCTGTCTAATTTATTATGAAAATTGCTACCCACTGACATCAAAATTTAAAAAAAATAACTGTAATTCTTTTTTTTTCTGTAAACAGTCTCACTTAAAAGTTCAAGAAGTAAAAATTATTCTAAAAACCCATACGTTCAGATTCTACCTTTGAATGGATTAAATCCAAAGCAAAGTATCTACATTCCTAGAAATTTTGTTCATAGCTAAGATTAGTTTATATTTTAGCAAAGGAAAGAGAGCAAAAAGAGTATAGAAAAGTCACAAAAGTTAAAAATTGCTGGCTGAATACAGGTTCCTCGGAGGGTATCAAAATTTGTTACACTGGTATATTTAAGACAATAGTTTATTGTAGAAAAGTATCTATCTGTGGTTAGCATAGATATTTTGGTCACAGTACGAATAGTGTGTACAGAAATTTTATCTAGCAGGTAGGGAATACAGAACCAAATTAGTAAGGAGAGATAAAATTAATGGAATAACTCCCTGGGATGTTTCCATTATTGCTATAAAGAAAACAGTTAATAACAAATTTACTGATTACTGATTTACATTGCAATAACAGAATATTCAACAAATTTATAAAAAGTTTGATAAATTGTTTTTTAAATGTTACACTTGCTGTGTTTTTTGAAGATATTTTCTCAAACATTTTTGCAGTGTGCAAAACAGGTGCATAAAAAACAACAGTATCATTTTTCTTTGACCACAAATTAAAAATCTAATTAATGAAGTTTACCTGATGTTTTTTACAACCCTGGATTGCCAGGGTGCTAGCTTAGGACAGGTTGTTAATTAGAACACTCAGCAGCAGAATGGAGACTGTACTGAAGTACCAATAGTTTTGAACAGAACTAATCTGGATTGATCTAAAACTATCGACTTCCCACACAGAAAGGGAAAGACACATGCTAACTCGGTGCTATCTTACCATTATGTTTTCAACAGTCAGCAGTTTTTTATGCTCAATTAATTGTATTTCCATATTAGTTTATTTATTATTTTTTTAATTAATTATATTATTTGTAATAAAAAAAAGATAATTTCACTTCAGAACATTCTCAAAATTGTTTGTATACGCTTCAAATGTACTTTCAAAAAATTATGTCCACTAAAAGATTGCTTTATGAATACATAAAGCAATTTATATTAAAATACTACGTAGTATTTTATATAGAATATAGAAAAATAAAATTTCCAAATATATTCAATAAATGTAGTACTTACTGTGTTTTGTACTATGGATTATATTCTACATTAAATTAATTTAATTTAAGTACCCAATGAATGATAAAAGTTGAATAGAAGCTCATCTAGTGCAGTTTATTAAAGGCATGTACCTTTAAAAAATGGACTATTGATGTGAGTAAGTAGGTTAATCAATAAGAAAAAACATTTCAGAGCTGACTTAAATATTGCATTCCACAGGAAAAAATCCTTTTTTCTAATGACTTGCCAATATATATATCTCAAGAATCAATGTTGTATGCTGAGAGCCACTTTTTTCCCTACTTTTTCGAGTACTGAAAAACTTACACTGCATAAATATGAAATGGAAAACCATGCATTCTGATTAGGAGCAAAAGTACAAATCAAATAAAATCTATTTCATTTAATCTGTCCCATGACTGAAAATTGTCTTGTAATAATTAATTAAGTTTTATTCTTTGCGAAGGAATGTATACTCTACCTTGAATCTAACCTTAGAATGTCTAAGACCATCTCCTTCTTTGTCAAGAACTACGTTCAAATCTCAGAGCTTCAAAAAATATTGTACAGAAGCTAACGAATTAAAGGGAAAGTTGTTTATTGGATATTCAGCAACATTTAAACCTGAGCTAATAGTAGTATATTTTTACTTTAATGTGTGATATAATATTATTATATGGTTGCTATATAATTTTTTATACAGTATTGGCCAAGTAATTACATTAGTGGTTAGCAAGTTAATTCTAGATCAGATAGTCTTGCATTTAATTCCTTGCAGGAGTTTTATATTTTTTCTCCTTACATTTCATTCATTTCATCTTTCTTACTATTGTATGTGAAAAATCATGTTACACATATATGTAATACAAGGATATTGTGGGTATGTATGTAAAGTACATTACGGTTGTAATAAAAAAAAAAACTTTTTCATGTTGGAATATTTTAATCAAAAATATTTTTAATGATTATTTATGTTGTTAACAAAGATAAATTTTTATGTTACTTTATTTGTAGGGTGAATATACATTTTTAATTATACTTCCATATGAAAAAAATGGACTCTCAGATGTTTTAAAGAAAGTCGAATTGAAAGAAAAACAAAACTCTTCAAGTTTTATTGAAATATTTCGACATGCAAAGCGAGTTAAAGTTGAATTATTTCTTCCAAAATTCAAGTTTGAACATACACATGATCTGAAGGAGGTCTTAAAAAAGGTAATAGGTTTTTTGCAAATACTAAGTTTTTTAACCATATTATAATTTGTGTTAAATTCATTTTTCAAATTTTTTTTTCAAGATTAATTCATACACTAGTAAATAAGTAAATAATTTATTCAGATCAAAACGCAATTATTCATTTATTATATACTTCACATTGGTTATGGTAGATGTTCTGTTATGTACATATAAAAAAGAAATTTTGTAGTATTTACCTGGATGGGAAAACATAAAAGAAACTTTATTAGAGCAGCATGGCAAATAAAAGAAAATTAGTGAACAAAAAGAGGAGTTGTATTAATTAAATGAATTGTAATTTTATCACAGTTAACAACAATATAACTATGTTATGATACTAGTTGAATAAAACTGGTACATAATTAGATAACAAGTTTATAGGTGTTAACTGATAAATGTTTAAGTATATATTGAATACAAAGAGCTATGCTAAATGGGTATTGAAAATAATGGAAAAAGGTTACACTTGAAAACTGTTACAAAAATGTTACTTTTTTACTTTTTCTAGATAGATATTTTGAATATTAAACAATCATCATCATCATTTTCCACTGAAGGAAAAGTATACACAAGAAAAAAATAAATAAATGAGAAAAGTGTATGAAAGTAAATGAAAAATAGTATTAAAAAATTTTATCAACAAATAAACTGCACTTAAATACTATAAAATTTGTATCACCATAAAATGAATATTCTAAAAATAATGCAAAAAATATTTTGTTTCAACTGTTTTATAACCATTGTTTATTTGTCAGTTAATATTTTTTTATCACTATTTCTTCTTTCTTCATTTAATTACTTACATATATTCTTTTTTTTTTATTGTATAAATTGCAATCTGTTCGACTAGTGAACAATAAGCAACCTCCCTTCCTATTGCTCATTGAGATGGGGATGATATGTATAAATAAATGAGGTGTAATCTTGTACAAGCTCAGGCCAACCATTCCTAAAATGTATAGTATTGAACCCCAACCACCAAAATGCATCGGTATCCACTGTCTAGTATTCAGATCCATATAAAAGCAACTAATGCTTACTAGGATTTGAGCATCAGAACTTTCAACTTCAAAACTCAGCTGATAAATAACTGATTTGTGATGATGAGTTAACCACTAGACCAGTCTGATGGTTTATTTATAGTCTTAAACATACATTTTCCTCAGTCTATTGAAAATTATTGTTTTAAAATCAAAATGGCCAGTTAAACTGCATTAACAGAGTAAAATATTTATGTAAAAGGAAATTTTTTAACTTAATTTTTAATAAATTGATCAGAAGATATCTTAGTTCATTTAGTAATTTATTATTAATGGACAACAAGAATATAATAAGGGCCTTTCTTATAGGTAAAATTGTTATACTTGAATAACATGAAAATAACTGTTTGCCTGACATCATGCCTAATATCAATGATATTTTTTTTCTTTAAAAATAATGTTATTATTTTTTTGCAAACATTGGACATTCATAAATTAAAAAACCTAAATATCTCGAAATTTTTAATTAACTAAGATGAGGTGGCATAAATTTTATTTATCAGTACCAAACAGAAATCTGATAGCTCAGATCTTGAAAACGTGTTATGTTAGTTTGAAGTAGCCTCAAGATTACAACCACCAGGTTGGTCTAGTAGTGAACATGTCTTCCCCAATCAGGTGATTTGGAAGTTGAGAGTTTCAGCGTTCAAGTCATAGTAAAGTCAGTTATTTTTAAATGGATTTGAATACTAGTTCATGGATACCAGTGTTCTTTGGTGGTTGGGTTTCAATTAACCAAACATCTTGGGAATGGTCGAACTGAGATTGTACAAGACTACACTTCATTTACACTCATACATATCATCCTCATTGATCCTCTGAAGTAATACCTGAATGGTAATTCCCAGAGGCTAAACAGGGAAAGAAAGAAGTTACAATAAATGGTAAAAAGGTATAGGTAAGGTAAAGGTGGCATATTGCTGTGCACATAGACTGACAGCTGGCTTACCGTACTATTAACTATCCTGAAAATAGATGTAATAACAACTTTGAAAATGTACTGCATACTATGTAAGTATGTAGAGCAATATGAGTACAATACAAGAAGTTTTCGTAAAGGAATGACTATCTGACTGTTCCACCCGTCGTGTCAGTCTATCTCTCTCACACGCAATGTGCACAACTGTATGCCGCTCGCTATACTGAATGTTTTATTGCTAAACCAATGAGACTTTACAGTATAGCTGATTTAGTCTAGAGTACACATTTCAATGGTCTAATCTTTTCACATTGTACTGAATCTGGACACCATGTTATCATGTATTTAATTGACAGAATGTACAAGGACTATCTAGTAGAGGTGTCTTGGTAATGTTGAAAGACCACTTAATTGGTTTCTTTGTCTTGTCCTTCTGTTAATAAATTTCTTATTATCTAATCATTTTCTTTATCCTTTTTCCTTCTTTTCCATTGTGTCCTGTAGAGTTTGACAAGAATTTCCTGAATTGTTTGCTAAGAATAGGAGAACCTGAATAGCTAATATAGCATTACTGTATTCTTAATATTTATGTGGTTTGGTGGGGGGGGCAGCTTATTTAAATATCTTAAACTCTGATTCCTACCTGTATTTGTACAAAAAGTCCAATTTGAGGCTAAGTGCCTATTAATAAGTCAGTCCTTCTAATCTCTTTAATACATTAAACTGAGGATGTCATTAAATTTAGGCAATTGTGATTTTCAGATGGGACTGAATAATATTTTCTCCGATGATGCAGATTTTAGCCGACTCTCATCTATGCCAGTAAAAGTATCAAATATTATTCAAAAAACATTTATCAATGTTGATGAAAAATTTACAGAAGCAGGAGCTGCTACAGGTAAGATTGTTAATTTGCATATTTTAAATAAGATTGATTAAATAAGGTTTAATTAGATCCAGGTTTTTATCTCCTGAGTGCAGTTCTGTTTTTTATGCTCATTCCAACGAAAGGCTGCTAATCTTTTGGTAAAATAAACGTAGCCTTAATTAGGTGTACTTTCTTAAGATTCCAATTCTTAGATTTCTCATTCCTAGAATTCTTTCATTCAATTCTTATTTAAGCATGGTTTAAAGAGTTCTGGAATTTTTCTTTAATATCGGTTTTTAATATTAATTCATTATCATATTTCAATAAACTTACCTCTGTAGCTCCTATCACCATGATATATATCTTATGATGAAATGGTAGTAGTGTTTGGCTTTCAAATCCAGAAGCTTCTGGATTTAAATCCTTATCTGTCCTACTTGTAAAGATTTTTCCTTTATATACCTTTCACACTTCACAAAATTCTTTTAATCATAAAATGTTATAATAATAATTAATAATTCATATTTTATTGAAGATTATTTACTACCTTCATCCTTTAAAATATTATTATCCTCTTGATATTAAATGTTTTACTTTCATTTGATGACATAACTAAATACTTCTGAGTAAAATCAATACATTTAGTGTCAAATCAATTTTAATAAACTAATTACGAAATTAGTTTCTTAAACATTTTAACTAGGCCCGGATCTTTAGTTCTACGTAATGGGACATAACTTGAGAATTAAAACTTTTTTTGATTTAATTGTAAGTTCTGATACTTTATCTCCTTTTTTATCTTCTTTTAACTTGTAGCTGTTAATATGTTGTTGTAAATATGCTTTTACTGTTGAGCAATGGGAGGTCAAATGGACCCAAAGTTTTTTATTAAGAATTTTGATTTTTGCTTAATTATACTTTTAATACTGGATAATTTTTAAGATAAAAATGTCATTTGATTAAGGGAATCAAATTAAACTAATTTTTTTTTACAGAAAATTTTGATTTTTTTCAAAATTTTACTCCAAATAATGGCATGAATAAATCATTAGTATTTGCAAACCCTATTAGTGTGTAAAATATAAATATGTCTCTGGCAAAGTCAGAAAAGTTATGACAATTTTCACCACCTTTTTTTATTTATGAATTTGCAATTAAGCATCATAGCAGAATAATACATTGAACTGTTTTCAATAATAATAAAAATTGTAACACTCACTGCTTGTAATTTTTTTTCTCTTTATACCAAAGCACTTGTATAGGAAAAAAATTACAAGCAGTTACCATTTTTATTATTTTTGATAGTACTTTTTATATTTATATATGCAAATTTGAAACTAAAGGCTAAACCCAGCTATAGTCACATTAGTTTTTATTGTAATGATAGATGAATTTTGTTGCATTACAAATATACCAGACCTGACCTGGATTTGAACCCAAACCTTCTGAATGAAATACAAAAATGCTATCATGCTATCATGGAATTCAATATTTATTTTATGAATTTATTTATGTCTCGTTCTGTTAAATGATATGTAGAATACTATGAGTGTTATGTTAAACCAATAATCATAAAACAGATTAACTGTGAAAATATGCAAGTGGTTTATGAAAATTCTAATTAGAATAAGTGATTAATCAATGATTCATTCAGACCTGATCAAATTGTGCTTACATTAAACTGACTTCTGTGTATTTCAGTGTATTTATTTGTTTGATAAGCTGAAGCTTTATAGTACTACAAACTTTAAAATCAACTGTAATGAACCCTGGATTCCTTTAAACAGTAAATACAAAAATACAGAACAACTATTTTATTTAATATAAAAAATTATATTTTAA
Source organism: Lycorma delicatula (assembly GCF_047948215.1). NCBI lineage: Eukaryota > Metazoa > Arthropoda > Insecta > Hemiptera > Fulgoridae > Lycorma > Lycorma delicatula. The sequence goes on along the minus strand of NC_134455.1, from coordinate 321,016,108 downwards.
AATGAATGTAGTAACTGTAATAATTTATCAATAAATTATTTTAACTTTAAAGTGGCAAAGATAACTTGACAAGTTTTTCCATTCACTCACATTTATTACTATTTAATATCTTTGAACTATCATTTAATACATCACCATCTGTAATCATTACCTTGATGTGTTGTCCCTTGAAGTCTTTGATATCAATAACAAATTTTTTTATGTATTCTACTGAAATAGAATTCAAAGAATGCTACTATATATCCATCAATAAAGCTATATGACAAAAAGTTATACTTTGTGAGTTGGATGGATCTAATGCTTAACTTAAGTTTTGATCAAATTTCACTCAATTTTTTCCATTGAATTTTCATTTAAAAAGAAGTAGGTTTCATGTACTTTCTATAAAAGGTTATTCAGTTAGATCTATCTGTAACTTTACTTCTATATTTAATTACTTTTTATCATTTATTTATTAATTCAATACCTAATTATCAGACTTATTATCAAGTGTTTTAGAGAAAATAAAAATACCAATCTAACAAGATTTGAGAATAAAATAGTTATATTTTATTACTTTAAATAGTTTTATTTCATCACAAATACTAATTACAATAATATATTTTAATTACAAATGATTATAATATTAATACTATAAATAAATTATACAATAAAATTAATAAGATAAACATAAAATTATTATCAGATAAAACTGAAAAAATATACATAAAAAATGAACACCTGTTTACAGTACAAATAATAAATTAATTAAATATATTAATAATAATTATAATAAGACAATAAACAGTAATGATTCTAACCTTAACAAACAAGGGATACAATGGATTGTATGACCATCATAAATTTGCTATACGTGCAAAAGAACACATTGATAATATTAAAAACAATAAACCTGAAATTTCTAATTTTGCTATACATATTTTAGATAATGGTCATACTTACAATCCAAATACATTTATAACAATTTTAGATATTTCTTATAATCATTTTAATACACAGTTTAGAGAAATTCCACATATAACCAAAAAAATCTAATTAATGAACAGAAATTTTTTAAAGAAGATAAATTATTTAAACAAGTACTAAATACAAATGTAAAGATATATTAATCAACTAAAATATAATTTCTGCTGACATTGTTTTCCTTGTAATTAGATTTCAATCTAGTAGAGTATTCTTTTATTCTCTTCAGTATACTGTTAACATCCAAACAGTCATGACTGTGTATGAATTTTAACTTATGACTTTATTATAATATTTTAAATCCTGATGATGGTTTGAAAAATCCGAAAGATCTCAAGGACTAAACACTTATTTGCTAGTAAGGAGGATATATAATTTATTAATTACTTTTAATTATTTTATAATATAGTTTATTAAATTCCAGTGGTGAAGTTCAGTAAAATTTAATTTAGTTTTGGGCGATAAAAATTTTTGGTAAAAACCTCATTTTTTATAAAACTGTTTTTGTTTTTTATGTTCCAGGTATTCAGTTTAGCCCACGTAATGGTCGTATATTTAAAAACATAGTAAATGCAGATCACCCTTTCATATATGCAATTTTTCATAAGGCAACAGAATCTCTTCTTTTTGTAGGAAAATTTGTAAAACCTTAAACAGCTGAGAATATAACTACAAGAGACATAAATTATTAACTAAATAATCACTATGTAGTCAAGCAGGTTTGATTTTTTTAGAAATACATTGATTGTAAATTGTATCCTTAAATAAACATTTTTATTTTTGTTTTATTAAAATGTTTCTAATTTCTTTTTGATTTTTATTATAACCAAGAAAGACATGAAACAGATGTGTAGTGTATATACATATACATATTATATATACATATACATATATATATATTCTTCTGCTGAGATGGATAGTATATAAGGCATCATTTCAGAACAAAAAGGGATAGGTTAATTTGTTACTGAACATAGATGTTATTGTCTTTTTGTCACTGCGATGGAACTAACTGTCTGAGGTATAAGAGGCAGCAGTCAAGAGTTCTACTATGTCAACATAATCATGTTCTCTGTACAGTGATATGAACAGACTGACGATATTTCATGAAGGACTGAGTATCAAACTGCATTTCAGACAGCTTGGCATGATGATATTCCAATGGAAAACCACTCTTCACTTTCCTGGATTGGAATTTTGTTATTTGAAGATGTCTATATCAATTTTGGAAGCTGAGTTATGATTCATACCTGTTCACCTGTAATCATTGTAGTACTAAATATATATTACAACAGGTTGTGCTTACATATAGGGTCCTACATGACCATTTGGTGCAGGCCAAGAGCATAGGCATCAAATGTAATTGAATAATTATTCTTATATTTCATGGTAATATGAACCATTATACATTTATGGTATTTTAAGGTAATGCAAACAACAAAGCAGTGAAGAACAGAAATGTATTGAAACTCTGCCAAAGGGCTCATGTGGATAATCAAAAGTAGGGGATCATGGGAAGTACTGTAGAAATTGTAATTCCTTGTCTCAAGGAGTTTTTAACATTTTTCTTTATTACTCCTTTTTCTTTAATAATGGTACATTTTATGACTATACTTTGAGAATTAACTATGGTTTTCCATGATTTAGCAAATGCTGGTGAAGTTACTTACCCCTGGAATAGTACGTCCCAGCAATATCTTTTATTATGTATTATTGTGTACAAATCAGAATAATTTTATTTTTTAAAACTGAATGGTGTAGATCTTCTTTGACTTAAATGTTTTACGGATCAGTTTGGGACAATTTTCAAGGATATAATATCATGAATTTAATTGAATATCTCTATTAAAAGTCTAAAAGACTCTGTTGAATGATTGAATGGGTTTTCAGCAGATCTATAGCAAAAGCTGATGTGTAATTGCATAAATAAATAATATCAATATTAGAATTATCTAATGTCCACATTAAATAACTAATAAAAGTGAATATAAAAATATTAACCAACGTTAATATTTTTGTAATGCATTGTAATATTAATGTAGAAATCCTAATCTATATGAATTAGGTACAATAAGTTGTATAGAATACCAGATTTACACTAAGTCTTCATTGGAGTGAGATGGTCATCAATGAATACACCTGGACGTCATAAGGACTCATGAACAACACTTTTGTAGAAATTCTATTCTATAGGAGTTAGGTACATAAGCGGTATAGATTACCTGAATTATTAGTAAAAACTAAGCTCTATATATATAGTTATATATATATATATATATATATATATATATATATATATATATATATGCACTTGTTACAAATAAAATATTGCTGATAAAGCAACTTATTATATATCTGAGCCTCTATGACTATTATTATTCATTATTATTTATTATTGTATTAAGTACAAACCGATGTGAACATAATTTGAACTATTGATTCAATAATTTAACTATAAGCGATAAGTATAATTAATTTTTTTTCCTGATGCTTATATCATATTGTATAATACACATTTATAATAATTTATTATTTCATGTTGTTAGCTGTAACTTTTCTTCAATAATCATGTTATTATACAGCAACTTACAATACCTTTCTTTGTGTAATACATATTAATAAAGCATATAAATTTGTTAATCTAGTTGAGTTCAAGAGCTGATGTATATTCTATATTTTTTCTTCTTAGTAGTATTGTTAGTGTAAATCAAAAAGTAAATGATGTAACTTAAAATGTGAAACTTAATATGAATACATTAATTATAATACTCTTTAAACATAAATATTGTACATGTACACCATTCTTAAACTCAACAGTGTGAGATAAGTTACTAATAATATAATATTTAAATTAGTGAAAATGTATCTAAATGTGTTATAAATTAAATATAAATAAAATATATATTGATCACACTAACAAGGACTTTATTTAAAGATATTAATTATCCAGCAGCATAAGTTCTGAATAATGGCACAGTTATTCAAACTATTTTTTTTTTTTTAACGTAGTAATTAATACTATTATTTTAAAATTTCAGTATATCAGTAGCATCAAATTTAACTGAACAAATATTGAGCATGTTGCTGGTACTGCAGTTTGTAGGTATTTTCTTTTGTGGCAACATTTTAAGTAATTATTATGACATTTTTTTAAAAGAACATACTTATTTTAAATCTTACAATGTTATAACTATTAATTTTCAGATTAAAGCCTATAGAATTTGAAAAAAATTATTTAAATTATGTTAATTTTTATAAATAAAAAAAAATTATATGTGCTTTAGTTATATAGCAGAGATTTCATTTATTGATATAAAGTAACTCTTCAAAGAATATGCATAGTCAGAGTTGTTTGTTCTCAATTGTTTAGTAAATTGTATATTTTGACAGTCAGTCTTGTAAAAACAAATTAAACAATATTGATCAGGTAATTTAAATCGATTAACACAAATTAAAATTACTTACAATTTCCTCGAAATTAGTTTAAATATGTAACACTGGTGAGAAAAAAAATCCTTTTTCCACCTTCGCACAAAAATTTATATTAATCTATCTACATTTAGGTATGTTCAGTTTTAATCTGATAGCAAAATTATTATTTTACCAAGTAATTATTAAGGAGAAAGATTTAGAGTAGTTGGGATGTTTGTCATCTTTATAAAGATTAATTACAAGAATATTTTCAAAATGATTACAATGATAGTAAAATATAAAATACATGTGAAGCCTGTTTGTTGTCCTCAGACTTTTGTTCTGCTCAAATTATGTTTTGCACAGTAATCTCCATCTGAAATCAGCCAAGAAATTTTCATTACATTTGAAGAATGTACTGTAGTCAAGCAATTTTTGTGCTGTAAAATATTTAAAGGCATCCCAAGATTATTTTATAAATTACATTCATTTGGAAATAACCGCAAAATATAAAAAAATTGGTTAATCTGAGACCAAAAAATATTCCGTCTTTTATCTTGCTCTCAGTAATGACAGAAATTTCTGCTTTAGATAGTAAAATCCTTCCATTTCTATTTTTTACTACTTACATAAACAACTATTAATTCTAATTTTATATGCAAGGTATTTGACTGAAGGTAGGTGTTCCACATTCTCCTTTCCTGGAACTGTTCCTCCTTGGAGTGGACATTCTATGAGTTCATTTACATAGTGTTCATTCACCTCTGTATTACTTCTTTCCATTAACATGTTTTGCTGAGGTGGATAAAATAGGAAACTTAACAATCTTGCTGTACGGGCAACTATGATAATATAGTAATTTTCCACTGTGTTATGGTACATATTGGTCTATCCTGAGGTTTGGCACTGCGCATGTAGTTTATTCATTATTTACTCTATGTACTGAATTATTTATCCTTGGATTTTCGCTTACTAAACATTTGTGCCATACTGCATACCACATTGTTTTTTAATCTCTGTGTGACAATTTTATTTCCTTTTTCATATATTGTTCCATAAATTATTCATAATATTACTTAATCTTATAAATGCTAGTTTTTATTTATAAATTAAATTAATTTTATTACGTCACTAAATCCATTACTTAAAGTGTTTCGATTTGTCATCTTATTCCTAAATGAAATATATGTTGAAATATTTTTCTTTAAAAAAACATCCATTCAAATGTGCATTTTAATAATATAAACAATAGACAAAACATAAAATTTATTTCCAGATAATTGGGTCTGAATTACTTAATATAAAAAGTTTATATGCCTGCTTGTAAACATCACCCACATTATTAAATAATTAATAAACTGATTTATTTTTAACCTGATTACAAATAGACACTAAATAAGAATATGTATAAAAGAACTGTATCAATTACAGTTAGTTCACATATTTTCTGAGAGATTCGTACAATATAAAAATGTTTAAAAAAATATTTTTAGTTATAAAGAAAAATAACATTTATCAACTGTAAATATTTATCTTTGATAACTCCACAGCAAACGCGTTAATCTAGCAAGGTTTTTAAAAGTTAAATCAAAGATAAATAGTTAAAATTTATGATAAGTAACCATTAATAATATCATACTCATAGAAATTAATTAGTGAAAATATAAATTTACTTACCTCTTCAAAAGAAACAAAAACTGATAACTTCCTCTCATGTTTAATTAACACTCTCTGTGACTATGGGACACCAAACACTGTAGAAAAACCATGGTCCAGTGTTGATAATAGCACAATCTATCACTCAGGTAAATAAGATGTGCCAGCCTCTCCCTTTAGCCAACTTGCCTTGGACTCCCCTACATCAAAATGTACCGAATCAGTGCTGTGTGTTATTAAGATCTATTTGATGATATTTCAACGGATGAATAAAGGCAACTGATGCTGAAATGAGTGAAAGGTGCAAAACAAAATCAACCCGTTCAAAACCACGTGTTCATCAATTGCAGAAGAAGTGAAGAGGAACATAACCCTCAAATTCATTTACAGCATATATTAAAGTAATGATCGGAGGTTGCCGATAATCTCTGTGAAATTTGTAACTAAGTGTAGCGTTTATTTGAAATTGTTTTATGTTAATATACATCAAATCCTTTGTAATATTGTATATTTTTTAATGTTTTTAAGCTCTTCTTTGTCACAAACAGTGCCTGGACCACCCCCACTCCATTGAAGGGTTCAAGATTGGAAATATATCCGGTCTGTTTTCACTGTTAAAATACTTCTCAAAAAGACAAGTTATTATAAATAATGTGTTTAATTAATAACAAAGTTGAGATAGTATTAAAATGAGAGTTGGTAATAATCATGACTATTCTTCCTTAGTGAAGGATTGCCACATCTCACGGTCGTGTAGTGATGTTTACAAGTGATTATCAGGATTTAAGTAAGGAGATTAATTAATGCAGCCATCAATAATAAACAATAAAGTGGCCCTAAACCATAATGGTTTTGACACCTTTGCTGGTTACAGACACCTGCATTGCCCCAAATTGGAACAATGCAGGAAGCTAAAACTTGTGATTGACAGCTTTTTTTTGAAAACTGTACTCATTTAATCAAAATAATTAAAAAAAAAATATTTACAGCTTACCTAATTTAAACAAAAAAACTGCATAATTTTATATAGTTATTTTTTATCCAGAGGTGAACATTTTTTTTCACATGCAGAGAATTTCATAATGAAGTATTTTTTTATATCATAGATAAAAAGCCTAACTTTCACCGGAAATAAGTCATATATTTTAAATGAAGTAGGCAGGCCTGCTTCGAGAAGTACTATACGATGGATAAATAATTTCCATTAATTTATTTTTTCCACTCATTTTCAAAATCCTCATTGAACTCAAGATTCAGTGGATATATCTTCAACATTTTTAAATACTTGCTGATAAAAAGCTCTGCCAGTCAACAATAGCAACATCTTTTATTTTCAGTGTTTTTTTTTTCCAGAATACCAAATCCCTAATTTTATTCCTACATTTATTGCATGTGTAATTAGTATGACATGGAGAATAACAATAAACAATCTTTTTATTTACTCTTTTAAACTAGGTAGCCGATATGATACTGTTCTTGTTCTGTACTCACAGATATTTGCTTGGTTACTATATATTCCTCATGATAACCAAAATTGTTGGCCTAGTGGTCAAAAATAAGCTAGCTATGAGGTCAGCTCATTTACTTTATTGGATTATGTATACATCTGATTATTAATTGTTCCACATATGAACCCAGAAATCCATTCAGGCTGCGGACGTAGTGCCTGGCGTTCCAGTCGGTGCTACTTGCTCAAGCTACGATGCAGCAATCCGGGGAAGATTGCTTGAAGGACTTGGTTGGTTTTGCCAAGGACTTGGTGGCCGTTCATCCCTTCCAGCCGAAAAGTTCAATCGGCAGGTCTCCGCAGAAGCCCCGGTCCTCCGGAAAGGAGGTCTCAGAGGTTTCCACAGGGTAGGTGTTGTACCCTCGTGAAGCGAAACCTCTGTCACGAGTTATGGGGTGGAAGGCTGCGACAGGAACTGCACAAGGAGTGGACAACTTCGTAAGATTTAGGGCGGATCGAGTAGATGCGATCGGAGTGGAAAAAATCTCAAAAAAGGAGGCGAGAATGTCCTTGGAGATTCGGCTGCTTGTCAACTCCTATTTGAGTCAATATGTGTTCTTGGTCTCGGATCTGGCATTAAAATGTGAGAGACTCAAACGTGCCAACCTAGCCTTGGACTCAATCGTTTCACATCTGTCGAGGCGGACCGAGTTAGTCGAGTGGGAGACATCATAGCGTATAGACGTGTTGTGTACTGTTCCTCGAGTTTTCTATATTAGTTTGGTTTTTCGGCTATTTTTCTGGATTTGGTTATCGGATATATAAGTGGATTGGTTTTTTGGATTCGGACTACCGTTTTTAAGAGTTTAAGCAAGAGTAAGCAATTTCGAGGTTAGAATATACAGTTTTTAAGTGAAATATTCTAAGTTATAAGACACGTTACAACAAGTGTATAATTAGTAGTAAACAAGGACTTTGACAATTTTTCTGTTATTCTACATAGAGGAGAGAATTCTTTCAAAGTCCTACGTGAAGAGATTTTATAGGGGGATTTCCTTTTCCGTTATAACTCCTGAACCACACATCCAATTTTCATTATTCCTTGACATAAATTCGTTTCATAACCTCCCCGACCCTTTGACCCCCACTCCCTCCAAATTTTTGGACCCCAGATTTGGTCGAATACATTTTCCTTCCCCCCCCCCCCATCGTCCCCCCATCGGCACAAGGTCGAATGGGTACTCGTTGGAAAGGGGGTTGTCCCCTGAGTACAATACCACACAATGCCACGCGGGGGATTGCTTCCTTTGGAAGGTACGTCCGGACAAAGTAGTACCAGTGTGCAGAAATTGCCACATGTGAAAAAAGTGGATCTTAAAGGTAAAAAGAGAGCCCGTCAAGGGTCCTCTGAGGAGGAGGAGGAGCTGCCAGAAACACTGGGCAGCCTGATATACCAACTTGGCCTGACGATGACTGCATTAAAGCAACACATTGGTCCTGGACTGACTAAATACATAGGTACACATGATTCGGAGTTGAAAAAAAAATATGAGGGCCTAAACGCTCTGGCTGAGATGCCTACTTTGCCAGCAGTTCAGATAACGCAGGCAACACAAACAGATTTTCTGGTTGGAGATGATTACGAGGAGCAAATTCTTAATAAGGAATTATCTGATGAAGAATTAATAGGGATGTTAAATAGGAGGTGGCCGAATGCATTGAGGTCTAAATTGAGTTTGGTTACAGAGCTCCCCACCGAAGTGGGCGATACTTGTAGTTTGAGTGATATTAGTAAAATTCGTGGAAATAGTGATGATGAATCTGGTAGATTAAAATATAAGGCAGGTGACATACTAAGGGATGAGCAAACGATACTGAGCTGAACATACAGAGGTTAAAAGAAATAAGTATAAAATCTTTTATGACTCAAACATGGAGGTAAAGAATACAATGATGATAATTCTGAAAGCTTTGAGGAGAATTATGAACAATACCACTAATCTATCCTACATAGTGCCTAATAACCATGTAGGCAATTACATGAAGAAGATAGTGTCTTATCTGAACAGGAGTAATGAGGAAACCACTAAAGTCTTGACGTTACACACCGATGTAGCTTCATCACAGGTTAGACCAGGACAGCCGCGCATTATGAAGGCCACCCCACCTGTGGAGAATAGTAGAACCATAGTGGTAAAATCAGAGGGTAAGACCTATGCTGAACTTTTGGGGGCAATGAAAATGGCAGTAAATAGAGATGACGCCAAAGATGTTATATCAGTAAAAAAAGAGATAAATGAAGAAGTCTTAGTAAGGATACAAGGACCAGAACGGGCAACAGAATTCACAAATATTCTCAAAGATAAGGTAGCGGATTTAAAAGTTGATCTCAGAACAAGAGGTGGAAGAAGAACGATAGTACATATAAGAGATGTAGAAAGTGATACTACGGAAGAAGAGATCCTAGCCACATTAAATATGAGGATTGGCGAAGCGGAGGATGTGAAAATCTCCTCAATTAGACCAGGATTTGCTGAAACTAAAAATGTGACTCTTGTCACATCATACAGGGCGGCGAGCAAAATAGTAGAGCAGCGAATAAGAATAGGCTAGGTTAACTGTAGAGCATTCATAAGAGAAGACATTGAGAAATGCTACAGGTGCTGGGGAACTGGGCACAGACGCCACGAATGTAAAGGCCCTGATAGAAGTGACCTGTGCTTTAACTGTGGGAGTAGAGGACACACAATAGCTGATTGTCAGGAGCCCAAAAAATGTCTCAAATGTGATAGTAATGTACATAGGACTGGGGCATGGCAATGTGGAAAACACCAGGATGCTTAGAGTGCTACAGGCTAATGTAAACAGGAGTAGGCTGTCGCACGATCTTGTGTCTAGGCTGATAGTGGAGAAAAATGTTGATTTTTTAATTGTAACTGAGCCAAATATTTATGAGGCAGCAAGAACAGGATGGCATACTGACACTGTAGGAAATGTGGCAATTAAAGATGTCAGTCATAAGATTGCTTGGAAACTTATTTTTAGAGGTAAAGGTGTTGTGGCTGCAGAAACACTGTCGGCAACAATCGTTGGAGTTTATATATCACCGAATGTGGATAATGTAGAATTTGATAGGACACTTGACGTAATTCAAAATGTGAATACTAACACAGACAAAAAGATCATAATGCTAGGTGACTTCAATAGTAGGCTGGTGGCAGCCGGGGGCCGCAGTACCAATAGGAGAGGAAAAATGTTGATGGAATTAATGGAGACAGTAGGATGTCAATGTATAAATGATGACACTCCAACATTCGAGGCTAGAGGTCATACCTCAATCTTACACCTCACTATTCTGGATGATAGATGGAGAAGGCAGCAGTGGAGCTGGCAAGGCTACAACAGGATATAGCCAATGATCATTATTCAACAATGGTTACACTGAAAGACATTAGTTCGAAAAACTGTTCCTAGATTCACTGCAGAACAGATAGAGGCTATTACAGGCAAGGTTGCCATCAGATTAGCGACTATTGAACAACTCACGCCAGAAACCCTTGCTAATATAATAAAACAAGAGATGGATAGGGAGATGCACAATGGAGTTAGAAAATGAGTGGTGTATTGGTGGACTGGAGAAATCGCTTATCTTAGGCAGATTCTGCAAAATAAAAGACGAATTAAGCAGAGGCTCAGAATAGCAGGTGGACTGAGGTATGAAGAGGCCAACATGAGATACATAGAGGCAAGAAGAACACTAAATAGAACAATAAGAAAAGAAAAGAGAGATTGGGCAAGGCTATGTGAAGAACTCGATAAAGATCCCTGGGGCATGCCTTACAGAATAATTACCAAAAGGTTCGGTGGGTGTCTCCCTGTAATTACAAAGGAAGAAACAGAAAGACTAATCTCCAGCCTATTTCCGCATTTCACGCCCGATGAGAGAAGACACACTGAATGTGAGAGCAGACGTTTTGCAATGAGTGAGCTCTTATGCGCTGGACGTATGTTAGCTATAAAGAAAAGTCCTGGTCTGGATTATATCCCAGCGTCAATTATTAAGAAACTTATCAATCAAGCTCCATGGGAGATGCTAGAGGTGGTCAGTCATGGACTAGTAAACAAGACTTTCCCGAAGTGTTGGAAGGAGGCGAGAGTTGTGTTATTACCGAAGAGCACAGATAAAAGAGGAAATATGATGTATAGACCATTGAGCCTCCTGAACACAACGGGAAAGCTTGTGGAAAAGATGCTGGCTGGCCGCATAGTGAGCGAGGTTGAGGAAGGCTTGGGCATAAGCCCAAATCAATATGGCTTCTGGAAGGGGAGATCCACTGTTCAGGCCATCAGTAAGGTGATTAATTGGGCCGAGGAGTCTAGAAGAGGTACTTGGCGAACTAGACAGATTCCATTAATGGTATCACTTGACGTGAAGAATGCATTCGGTACAATAGCATGGAGACACATAAATATGGCCATGGAAGAGAAGAGAACCAGCTCATACCTGCAGAGACAAATTGAGGAATATCTCAATGAAAGATGGTGTAAGATTAATACACAAGTAGATGAAGTACACTTCAATATGTCAGGTGGTGTGCTGCAAGGTTCAGTTCTGGGCCCATTACTATGGGTCCTGGTCTTTGATGGCGTACTTAGTTTAAGGTATCCAGAAGGGGTACAGCTTATTGCTTATGCTGATGATTTAACTGTGCTCGTACAAGCTAAAACAATGGAAGAAGTTAAAGATAAGACAAACCTGTCACTAGAAATAGTAGCTAGATGGTTGCGTACAAGAGGGTTACAATTATCTGTGAATAAGTGTAAATATGTCAAGTTCACCGGACGTAAGGTACTAGAATCGGTTGATATACACATCGATGGTCACAGAATAGAGGAAGTACAGATGCTAAAATATTTGGGAGTCACATTGCAGAAGAACTGTCGTTTTAGAGAACATGTTTTAAAAATATGTGATAGTGCAGAAAGAATGATGAGAAGTTTGAATGTGTTAATGTCAAAGAAGAGAGCACCAAGGGCTTCGAAGAGAAGACTTCTTGCGTCGACAGTGACTTCTGCAATGTTGTATGCCGTTCCAGCATGGTGGTCAGCATTCAATATTGGAAGGAATAAAGATAGAATGAAGAAGATACACAGAGGGGTACTCTTAGGAGTTGTATTGGCCTACAGAACGGTCTCTTATGAGGCCCTCTGTGTCCTTTCTGGAGTTTTCCCTATAGATCTTATCGCTAAATAGAGAGTTGAGAAATACTTAGGCAGAACAGATAATGAAGTAAAAGAAGAGATATATAACTTATGGCAGCAAAGAGAGCTGGATGCAGGGGGTAGCTAATTGGACTAGATTATTAATACCTGACATATTAATATGGACAAGTAGGCATCACGGTGAAATGGATTATTATGTTACACAATTTTTAACAGGGCATGATTGTTTCAATGCATATCTTTATAAAATTGCCAAAAGAAATCAGCGTATGTGCATGTACTGTGTAGAACAAGATGATGTTGAGCATACCATTTTGAGGTGCCACAAATGGCAGGAGTTAAGGCAGTATGCAGGTATTAGAGGGAAAACGCCGAAGGAAACAGTTGACTATATGCTTGATAGTGAGTTAAAATGAAAAAAGGTTGCTGATTACATAAGAACAGTTTTAAAGCAAAAGAACATAGATGAAAGAAATATGGGGTACTAGTTTGTTAGGTGGGGTGGACAGCCTCAGCAGTGAGAGCCAGCATGCTGAGGTGTGCTGGTTTCAATGATCTGCTGAGTACTCCTTGGGTGTGTTTGGTAGGAATAAAAAATATCAAAAGATCCATGGGCCACACCACGGCATTGAGGTATGGTGTGGTGCCATAAAGGACAAAAATGAAATAAACCTCAAAAGAGCCACCGGTTAGCCCGACCTGCCATGCCGGTAGGTGGGTAGGGCTAATTAGAGTAACGGACACTCCCCTGGGTGGCGTAATACCATCAAGTCGGTCCGGCCCAGGGGAGTAGAGGGGGGAAAAAAAAAGGCGAACCGAGTTGTGGGGGGAAGTTAGGGACTTCAAGTCAGTGACTGGTGAGGCTCTGGGTGAACTCCACAAGTCTATTAAACGGGTGAAGGAGAAGGTTAAAAAGAATGTCAGTAACTGCCGTGCCTGTACCTAAGCGGATTAGTCCACCTCTGCCAGTTCAGACGCCGGCGGTTAAAATTAAGCGGGCTACCGTTAAGGTGGTTCCGCTAAAACCTGGTAGGGGGGTTTCGTCGTTAGCGACGGAGCTAACCCTGAAGAAGGTCCTGGGCTCGCGAAGGAAAATGATCCAAGCCTCCCGAATCACTAAAACAAGTAACCACGGTGTCATCTTGGAAGTCATAAGTGAGCGGCAGGTAAAGCAGCTGCTGGAGGCCGACGTTCTGACAAGGAACGGGCAGAAGATTCAGTTACTGGCTGAGCGGAGGCCGCAGATATTGGTATACGATATGCCAAGGGCGACAAGGGTAAAAGAGCACGAAATCTCAGGGCCGTGTACGGAAAAAATCCTACATTGGATATGTCCGTCGAGGATTTCCTTCGGAAAACCAAGGTGGTCAGGCAGCTGGTGAGGAAGGAAGCTCCAAAGAGTCACTAGGAGCTGGAGATCTTGCCAAAGATCCGGTAGGTCTTGATGGCCGGTGGATGTCTGTTTTTGGGGTGGACCTCATGTAGGGTCGTCAACCATATAGAGGTCACCCGATGCTACAAGTGTCAGGGCTTTGATCACACCTCTCTCCGCTTCAAAGAGCAGTCGGAGATGTATGGTCACTGTGCTCTTCCGGGACAAAGAGCAGTCAATTGCCAAGTGCGCCGCCTGTACCTTGGTGAAAGGCAGCGATGCTGGACACAGGGTAGGGGGTTGACAGTGCAAAGCGTATGATATTGCACAGGCGAGAACTGCAAAAAACACAGCTTATGGCGATGCTTGAATTGGTGGAAGCCTTTGAAAATCGACTCCATCATGTTGAACGCTTGTGCCTGGGGCAGTTGGATTTGCATCATGCCCGGGCGGCTACCAGTGACGCCATGAGGCTCCTTGCGGAGTACAACCTTGAGGTCCTCTTGGTCCAGGAGCTTTACGTGGTCGGAGGCAGGGTAGTCGGCTTCCATGGGGTGGATGTTATTCATTCTCGTGGGGGACGGCCGCTATCCGCGGTCGTGGTTGCCTCAGATTCATTGGGTGTAATGAGTATGTTCATGCCATCAAGGAAGCCAGCTCAAGTTATGGCAAGACTCCATGCGCGAGTTGTAGCGCAGCCCCTGGCAGCTCGCAAAATCATGTTTCCGGCCAAAGCCATTGCACGTGCTATCCAGTGTTCGATGCGGGTTTGGTGGTCGTAACCACACTTTAACATCTGTGGCGACTTACCAGCCGTTCCTGGATATTCAGTTTCCAGATGCTCCGGAGGATGAAGGAGAGGTCGACATTAGAGCGGGGGCTGCGTCCTTCCATGGCGTACGGGCTGTGGTTCTCGTAGATATAGACCAAGTGGTTTTTCGAATGGGATTGAAAAAGGCACCGGGGATTGACCACCTTGACCCGGATATATTTTACTATCTGTTGCCTGTTATAAGAGAACCGCTTGGCAGGCTGTTCACGGGGTACCTTAGCTGGGGCTGCTTTCCGACTTGTTGGAAAGTGGCTTTGGTGAGGTTGCTCTTAAAATCAGGAAAGGAACCTTTTGAAGTCGGCAGTTATCAACCCATCAGCCTCTTGCCGGTAATCGGCAATTTGCTTGAAAGGCTGGTTGTGGAATACTCTCGGAAAGCATTGAGGTGAACTGTTTTCTAAATCGAGGCCAGTATGGCTTCACGAAAGGGGTTGGCACCGAGGATTGTATCTTAAATCCTCTTGCCGAGGTGGAAAGCGCCGACTGTAAATATGTTTTGGTAATTTTTATAGACATAGAGGCAGCATTTCCTTTCCTATGTTGAAGTTATGTCCTCTATGAGTTTGAACGCCGCAACGTTTCCGTAGCCTTGCAGACCGCAGTACGTGGCTATTTATGTAATCGTACCGCTCTGCTTAAAGATACGCACCTAGCTGTGGAAAAATCCGTCACTAGGGGAAGCCCGCAGGGTTTCGTTCTCGGTCTCCTGCTGTGGAACCTGATATTTGTCGGGTTTCTGGGATTAACATTCCCAGAACGAGTCACGGCCCAGGCTTTCGCCGATGACTGCCTGCTTTTAGTTCGTGGTAATTCACGACCGCAGCTGGAATATCGAGCGCAAGCGGCCTTGTCAACCGCAGCCCTCCGGATGGACATTCAAAATTAAAATTAAATTTCTTTGCCCAAGACGAACTTTATGCTTTTCAAGGGTGCAGACAAATTATCGTACAGTCAAAGCAGTTGCTTTGTTCAACCGACATCAGCAGTTTATTTAAGGGAAAGACACCTACCGCACTGCTGCGGGAAGCTAACCTAGAGATATGGCTGACCACCAGCCAATTAAGCGCTCTCCCCGACGGGGAGTCTTATTCTTTAAGATTTTGGGGGTTGGCGTCCCCACGGTCCTAGCCTCCGCAGCTTTCCTTCCCACTATACAATGAGCTGCGGAACACTTTACATTATACACATATACTACACCAAGAACACTACATATATTACAACATACACACTCACACAATTACACAACAACATCCTACATTGATATTTCTTACATTAACACTCGGTGGTGTTGCGACATCTTACGAATGCAACCGTAACAAAATGTGGGAACAAATCGTGCCGATGGGTGAATGGCTCTACGTAGTGAGTCTTGAACGATGTCCTCTGGGCACCAGGGCGAACCCAGTTGTACTTAGCTCTAGCTCCAGTACGCGTGCGCTCTGCTGGAGTGGTCCATTTTTCGCCGGTACTCGTGGGACCAAAATTTGTGATCCTATATTAAATCCCAAGATAGTTGGTGGTCCATCTGAAAAAACCACCAAATTAAGTCTTGCGAAGAGACCTCGATCAGCTTTGTCTGATGAGGATAAAAGTCCTATGGAAGAGAACTACAAATCTTTAGACTTGAACACTAAAAATATTCGATTCGTTGTTCTCCGAAATAGTCAGGAAGGTGGCTCCCTCCAAAAGGTTTCACCTTTCCTAATAAATAAAAC
Organism: Lycorma delicatula; assembly: GCF_047948215.1. Taxonomy (NCBI): domain Eukaryota; kingdom Metazoa; phylum Arthropoda; class Insecta; order Hemiptera; family Fulgoridae; genus Lycorma; species Lycorma delicatula. The sequence goes on along the minus strand of NC_134455.1, from coordinate 320,999,489 downwards.
TGTAACAGGTGCAAGTGGCTCCCCGAAGAACATCAGGAAATTACGCGAAGGATCGATTCTGGTTGAAACATTCAACGACGAACAGAGTCAATCAATCTTACGTCTCCGTAATATGGGTGGTATAAATATAAGTGCTGAAAGCCACAAAACTTTAAATACGAGCAGGGGTGTAATTTTTTGTCGAGACCTTTTAGATATACATATCAATGAAATAGTTGACGAGCTTTGCCACCAAGATGTTGTTGAAGTGAAACGTATTATGAAACGGCAGAAAGGAACAGAAGAACCGACACCGTCTCTTATATTAACATTCAATCTCCCTGTTCCATCAGAAAAGATTAAAGTGGGTTACTTCTCGGTTCGGGTACGACCATTCATACCCAACCCACGGCGATGTTTCAGATGCCAAGGTTTTGGTCACACTACAACATCTTGTACAAAAACTGAGATCTGTGCTCGATGTGCTAAAGAAGGTCACAATGACACTAATTGCGAAGAAAGAGAAAAATGCGCAAACTGCAGTGGTCCACATACAGCCCGCTCCCGAGATTGCCCAATATTTAAAGAAGAAAATGCAATACTCAAAATCTGTACGGAGCAAAAGCTATCTTTCCCGGCCACACGAAGAGAATACAAAAAGTTAAATAATTCACGGAACTCGGTTAAACCAGATGTATCTTTTGCTACCGCTACATCGAAACAAACTCTTACAAACGTTAATAATCAGCAGTGCGGATCCTGCAATGAACTTAAAAAACTTGTTCAGATGCTTTCTGATCAAGTACCTTCACTTACAGCCACTATCTCAGAGCTGAATAAAACGTCTTTCGTCGCAGTTAGTGAATCCAACAGTGTGATACACACGAAAGTTCCTGCTCCCAAAGTCGTATCGGCACGAGTAGCGACTATCTCAGCTGGCAGTAAGCCACCTAATAAGCTCCCTGTAAAGGGAACCCACATAACCACCGCCTCTGGGATGTTAACTGCAGCATTCCATTCAAATAAATCTCCTCCACCATCACCTCATATACTGGAGGATATGGTTGAAGAACCACCCGACCCTAGGGCATCGGATTTCTTTAAAATAAAAAATACAAAAAATAAAAAACGAATCACGTACAACTAATTTTTATATAATTTCCGAAATTTAATTATAGAATTTTTTTATTTATTTTTTTTACACTTCTGAACATTATTCAGTGGAATGTTAGACGTATTCGGTCCCGCATTGAAGATATTAGAGTACTGGCGCACACACATGATCCACTAATCATGTGTTTCCAAGAGACTCACCTTCTACAACATGACCCAGTTACACTCAGAGGATACTTCTGTGAGAGATACGACTGCCTAGTAGACAGTAGGGAGAGTGGTGGAGTAGCGATTTTCATGAAGAATGGGGTGTCAGCTACAAGAATTCAACTAACCACTGTCATTCCTGCTATTGCAGTAAAGGTCTCTATTCCCTTCAAATTGCATATCTGCAATCTGTATCTCTCACCGAACACTGAGTTCAGTGCTTTAGATGTCTCAAATCTCCTCACGCAAATACCATCTCCATCATTAATAGTAGGAGACTTCAATGCCCATCATATTTCCTGGGGCTCAACCTTCTGCTCCACTCGAGGAAATATAATAAACAGATTGACTTTGACCTTTGCCTACTGAATAATGGATCACACACATTCATGTCCTTATCAACTGTATCTAACCGTGATCTATCCATATGCTCACCGAATGTGCTCCCTCATTTTAATTGGTCTGTTTGTGGTGACTTTCACGGCAGTGATCATAGACCAATTCTTATTGGTTTCGGTGTAGACTGCGAGATTAAAAGAAGGCCACGGAGATGGATTGTTGAAAAGAGAGATTGGAACGGTTACCATAAAGCATTCCAATCTCAGTATGACGATGGAGCAAACATCCTCGACGAATATTCTTCTTTTACGTCCATGATACTTGAGAATGCCAACAGATATATCCCACAAACATCGGGTAATCCTAGACGTCCTTTCGTTCCATGGTGGAACGATGATTGCATATATGCTATTAGGAATCGACGGCAGGCACTACGCAAATTTAATCGTAGGCCTACAACAGAACATCTAAATTTATACTGCAGGGCTAGAGCGGTGTGCCGTCGAGTATTCTTGGACGCTAAGAGGAATTCATGGACGAAATACGTGAGCACTATCTCACGCACTACTCCCACGTCTACTATATGGAAGAAAATTCGTGCAATTTTCAGATCACCGAAACAATCTGTTCTCGGTCTTATTGATGAAGGAGAACTCCTTACATCACCCTCAGAAGTGGCAAATAGTCTAGCAAAATCTTTCCGCTCGGTGTCTCTCACCTCATCATATAATAACGATTTTCAACGGTACAAGATACAAATAGAAGTATTATCGTAAAACATTGGTGATTCGGTTGGTGAATTAAACACTCCATTCGTATATAAAGAATTGTTACATGCACTTAAAAACTCACGGGACACTTCCCCTGGACCGGACAACATTCGCCTTTCCATGCTTTCACATCCGGCTGGTCAGAGGCATTTATTATACCAGTACTAAAACCTGGTAAAGACCAAACCAACCCCTCAAGCTACCGCCCTATTTCATTAACAAGCGTTTTGTGTAAAATAATGGAGAGAATGGTAAACCGCAGACTTACATGGTACTTGGAGAAACATGGCTTTCTATCTCCAGAACAGTGTGGTTTTCGACAAGGACGATCTTCTATTGACCATTTAGTGTCACTAGAAACAGCCACACAAAACGCTTTCCTAAATCGGCAGCACCTCGTCGCTATCTTCTTCGATATAAAAAAGGCGTATGATACAGCCTGGCAACGTGGTATTCTTAACACTCTCAAACAATGGGGAATCAAGGGCAATATGCTTGCTTTTATCCGGGGATTCTTAAATCACCGAACGGCCCGTGTTCGTGTGGATGATTTGCTCTCAGATAGTGTCATCTTGGAGATTGGAGTGCCCCAAGGTAGTGTATTAAGTGCCACCTTATTTTCTTTAGCCATAAACGATATTACCAAATGTGTGCAGGCTCCTGTCTCATGTTCTCTATTTGCTGACGACTTTGCTATCTACATTGCAAGCCGTTCAACACCTTCAGCAGAGAGACTACTGCAGAACACTATATCTCACCTTGAAGCTTGGTCCAGGATTTGCTGGATTCACATTTTCATCCGAAAAAACAAAATGTGTAGTTTTTTCTCGGCTACGAAACCCTTCTATTCCGCAAATTTTTCTGAACGGAGAGACTATTACTATCTTTACTTACGTCAAGTTTTTAGGTTTATTTTTTGATAGCCGTCTTACTTAGGTCAAACATTTAAAAGAATTGAAAACAAAATGTTCCAAACTACTAGATATGATGCGAGTCCTTACTATCACCAACTGGGGAGCCGATAGGTCATGTATGATACGTTTTTACTATTCCTTTGTTCGCTCCCGTTTAGATTATGGTTGTGTCGCCTACTCTTCAGCTCGTCAATTCGTGCTTAAAATGCTGGATAGTGTACATCATGCTTTCCTTCGGCTTGCTACAGGCGTGTTTAGATCAAGTCCTGTCGCAAGCTTACTTGTAGACTGTGGTGAACCATCACTTTGCGATAGACGAAACCAGCTTTTATTATCTTATTTTGCTCGTCTCAGAGGACAGCCAAATCACCCGGCTCTTGACTCACTCTTTAGAAATCCTAATCTAGGAAAGTATGAGGACCATCCACGTCGTACTGCACCTGTAAGGGTCCGTACCTGGCGTCTGCTGCAGCATATAAATGTTGACACACCGTCATTCTTTCCTATATATCCTTGCTTATATCCTCCATGGAGAATAAACCTTATAAATTTTAATTTTGACCTTACGACATACAATAAACAATCAACACCATCTATTGTCTTTCAGCAAATATTTCAGTGTGTTCTCTCCAAGATGAAACCAGACGCGGTTGTATACACTGATGGATCGAAACAAAACGATACAGTTGGGTGTGCATTTGTTGTCAATGAAAGAACTTATATGTTTGGTCTACACGGTACTACGAGTGTGTTTACCGCTGAACTATACGCTATAAATAAGGCTCTAAACATCATTAACCCTAAATATAGAAAAGTTCTTATTTGCAGTGACTCGTGTAGTGCTCTCCAAGCCTTAAAAAACTTTTATTCCAAACATCCTATCGTCATTGAAATTTACAACGCAATCGCTGAGTTGAATAATCGCAACACAGAATTAAGTTTTTGCTGGGTCCCTAGCCACGTAGGGATTCCAGGTAATGAACATGCAGATTCCGCTGCCAAAGAAGCATGTAACCAGCCTCCTTTCACCACCCGAGTTGCTACTTCTGATTTCATTAACTATATAAACCAATTACTAAGAGCAAGGTGGCAAGGTGACTGGACGGCTACCGTTGATAATAAACTCCGTCAGTTTAAAGATTATGTGTTACCATGGGACTCTTCATACAGAAAACCCCGGCGTGAGAAAGTAGTTCTCTGTCGATTGCGGATAGAACACACGAGGGTAACACACGAGTACCTGTTTACGAGAGGACAAGCACCTCTATGCGCACGATGCAACTGCCGCGTGACTGTGCGCCACATACTCGTGGACTGCATATGTTATGCGGCATTGCGTCGTAAATTTAAACTACCCAGAAACATCCGTGGTATCTTGTGTAATGATAAACAGGTTTTAACCCGGATTTTTCTGTTTTTGCGTAGTATAGGGTTAATACAAAAAATTTAATTACTCTAGTCCTATGTATTGTTTTTGTTATCCGAGTAGCGAGCCTTTTACACTCCCTATCGGAATTTTTTTTTTTTATATATATATATATATATATATATATATATAAAAAAAAAAAATGAATATATATATATATATATATATATATATATTCATATTCTTTTGTTTTTTTTTATGTTTTACAAATTCGTTTGTGATATTAGTTGTAAGACTTTAAACATAATAGTTTTAAGATTTATTTCCTTTTTTAGTTTTAAGCTTTATTTATTTTTAATATGATAGTTTTTAACGTAGTTTTAAGTTACATGTTAGTGTTTTTCTTATCCGAGAATGGGCCTTTTACACCCATTCCGAATTTTGTTTCCTGTGATAGTAGTTTTAAATTTTAATTTTATGTAACAACTTTAATTACTTTTATTTATTTATTTTCCGGGCGATGATAACGTCCAACCGTTTTTCACCCTAAAAATAAAAAAATAAGAAAAATAAAACAACTTGAAACTTAATTAAAGTTTTCACAAAATTTTCATTCATGGGTTTCCCGAGGAATGAATAAGGTGATAAAGCATCGTTATAGTCACTAAATGAAAATGGCAGATTTCATAAAAATAATTAGATATTAACGAAATGCTCATAATTGTTATTACCGTTCCGTAAATTCTTTTATAGATGTAGAAAGAAACCATGGAGTAAAAAAATAATGAATACTAGTTGTCTCAAGACAACGGTAATGAAGGAAAAATTCACAAAAATTAAGTTAATCTCAATCAAGACGATCAATCGAAAAACAGATTAAAAGAGCAAGCAGAAAAGTTGTACTTCTGTTTAGTGAGAGAAGGCCTTACAGCAGACAAAAGATGGTGCCTTACATTCCCCAGAATCCGAATCTAAAGAAGAGAATTAAGAGTAAGAGCCATCACAAAGCATATCTCAAACAACTTTGCACATAGGTTGTCTTCGATAAAAAAAGATTATGGAAGCCAATCTAGGTCCAAAGCTGTTTGAGATATTTTGCACAAAAAATTATGGATAAGTTTTGTGTCAAATCTTATTTAAAACGGGGAATCATCCGCAAAAAAATGCTGTACCTACACAGAAAGGAGAGTACCCAAGAAAAATGTTACTACATTTAACAGGGGAAGCGAGTAGAGAAAATATTCCATGTCTCCGGCAGAAATGTAAGGAAATATTATGCTTATGTTTATTAGAGAATTTATAAATTACTATCAACCGTTCGAATTATATTAAGGTTAAAAGCGTTTCATCGTTAAATGTATTAAGAGTACTGTCGGTGGATAAAAAGATGTTTAGTGTAATGTGAACAAAACAGTAATAAATAATTCTAAAAATCAGTACGCATGTATGCGACAACACTGCTGCTATCAAATTATCGAAGTTTTGGCCCCGCCCACGCTCATGAAACTATAAAGTAAAATTATCATTATGTATGGTATTACCAATATCTGAGGCTGGAAGGAAACTGTTGTTTGCCAAAATCTAAACGCAATTCTCTAAATAAATTATAATTCATTTTCAGGTGAATATTTTGGGGGTTCACTTTTTCCCTTTGATGAATTAAATGCAGTCTTCATGTATCCTTCTCTTTCAGAATTTCCTCATTAAAAATCCAAAATTTAGTTTTCTTTTCTTTTTGCAGCATGAATGAACTTCCTCCTTTCATTGTAAAATGTTTTCTATTTAATTGATAGTTGATTTTTCCACCATCTAATAGAATATTATTATTATTGTAAATAAAATTAAACTAGTTAGAAAATTAACAAATTTCTTTTTGAAGTTAAAATCCGGTTTATATGCGATCCACCGCGTTGGTCTAGTGGTGAACGCGTCTTCTCAAATCAGCTGATGATTTGGAAGTCGAGAGTTACACTGTTCAAGTCCTAGTAAAGCCAGTTATTTTTACACGAATTTGAATACTAGATCGTGGATACCGGTGTTCTTTGGCGATTGGGTTTCAATTAACCACACATCTCAGGTATGGTCGAACTGAGAATCTACAAGACTACACTTAATTCACACTTATACATATCATCCTCTGAAGTATTATCTGAACGGTAATTACCGGAGGCTAAACAGAAAAAAGAAAGAAGAAAAGCTAAGGGTTTATATGTAGCTGCAGCGACTTGTAAAACAAGCGCCTTTGAGTTCGACTATATTATTTGCAGCATGATTTTCATATTCGTCGATTATTTTAAAAAGTAATCGATTATTTCTTAAAATGTTAAAGAAATGATTTCTCCATGAAAACATAATGTATAATTGATCAATCAAATAGAATCTTTAAAAGTAATATACATCCTCTTTTGTTCCTGTTGTAGGATATTCACGAGTGAGTGTGTGTGTGTGTAAGATGGCAGTAGCAGTTATTTAACATTGTAGAGTGTTTTTTAATTTAAATTGAGTTTTTAAAGGGTAGTTGAGAGATTAATAATAAATTACTTTACTTACAGAAATGTTAATATGATTAATAAAGGAGGGCAAAGAATTTCATTTACTTTTAATTCCTTATCATCAATTTACATGTGTTTTTCAATATATTATATTGTTCATGTAAGTATTCTATGCTTATTTATTATGTTAGCTGTAACGAATTTATAAAAAGCAATAATAAATGTGATTGAAAAAATAAAAATCTGATTAACTGAAATGACTATTTCCATTTCAACATTTCATGTTTGTATGGTAACAAAACTTAAATGTTGCAGGCAACCTCAAGTTAGGTACGAATCACTCAGAAAACTGACATAACCATTTTGTACATAATAAACATCTCATGCCGTGCTTATTAAAAAAAATAAAGTGGATTCCTTTTTTTTTCGCTAAGTAAAACCCACTGTTGGTTATTGACATACTAAGCCCCCAAAATGTAAGAGGTGTTCAACTTATTTAATGACACTTTCATTCTGTTCTCCAGAGGGAATGGCTATATAGTGAACACCTGTACTCAGAAAAATTCCTTCTATATTAGTGATCAATAAATATTGGCGCTTCAGCTGCTTTACAAGTCTCACAACTATAAGAAAGATTGGTGAAATTTTGTATAACAACAAAATAATGTATCCTTGCTCTTAATGAAACTGTGCATTATATAAATTGCCTGTATTAAGAAGATATTGCAGTTTCACGTTAGATGAAAAATACCAACTGCTATATTTTTTATTTACTCAAATGATATCAAATAGCAAAACTTATTATTTCATTATTAGTTAGATAAGCGCTAAGTAGTAGTTGTAAAAAATAATCAAAATAGCAAATGAAATGACTTAGTTTTCTGTTTTCCAGTAGATAATGTGGTAAAGTAATGTGAAAATTGTCTGTTGTAAGACTGTTTTTTGATCTTTACAGAAAGAACGGTCTATGTAAAAAAAAAACTAAAAATCTGCATTTACAAGGAGTAAAATAAGAAGGAATAAATAACAAATACCAAATTAACAAAATAAGATCATGATCGCTGATGCAAATACAATATGATTTTTTTTCTTTCATTTACTTTATGATATTAAAAAGTTTATTTGAATTTGTATATCAAACTTTATAAAAGGTTTCTAAAACAGAAGAAAAAGATTGCAAAGGTTAAAAAAGTTACATTAAAAATATAAGTTATTACAGAAGTAGTAAATAGACTTAGTCAAGAAATAATAAAAATAGAAATTAAGTGTAGAAGAAATTTATAGATATAAAAACTAACAATTTATAATGATTGCATAGCCTTTCTTCTAGTTTTCAACTCTAAATATCACTAATTCTAAAGGTAGATATAATTTTACAGCTTCATAGGTGCTAAAATACAATGTTTTGGGATATAAATAGGCTTACCATATTTATTTAGGTCCAACCCAGGATATATTTTTGAAATTACTTAAAAGTTTACTGAAACATTAAACTTTATTCAGTTATATTTTTTACTAGACATGACTTTTTTTCAGAAATGGTATGTTTGTTTTAATTACATCATAAAATTCACAAAAGAAAGTTTTAAATTAATTTTAACAGTTGGCAGATGTTTAACAGTAGATACTGAAAGTCTACCCCTTTCTTCTGCAGACCAAATGTTTCCTGTAATCGAAAAAACACTCTTAAATCGAAGCAGATGTCCCAGGCAAAGACATCGCAAACTCAACCATTTTAGAAATATTGCAACATGAAATATCAGTCTTTTGAAACACCTTAAAAATTGCTTTCCACTTCTCTTCAATAGTATCTGGTACTTTTTCAGAACTTTAACCATAACCTACCCTTGGTTTTGAACTATCTGATTCAACAATGTATGTTCATCAAATAGGTCATCAATATTTATGGAATCTTTTATAATTTCATTAACAACTTGTGCACTCTCTTCTAAATCGTCGAGGCAATTTCAGTTTGTAAATTTATCCACTGAAACTTACTAACTTTATCAAAACTGGTACTCCACAACTCTAATTATTGGATGCTAGAATTATAAAAATTATTTATGCTTGAGAAGATTTTTGTTCCTGAACATCATTATTTTCTTTTAGAGTGCAAAGCAATTCTTTGGCAGAAGATGGTATAAATTTGTGGGTTTTTCTTTCCTAAAGTTGACAAATTAGTTCAGAATATGTCTAAAATGCTTTAGAATTAACTTCCAATTTCAGAACATTATTAAATAACTGTAGAGTACCATACAAAAATGTCAAAAACAATTCACTTTTTAGATTTTCAAAAAATCAAATAATAATTTTGAGCATTTGTCACAAGATAAGAAGTATGATTTTAGGCCATCAAAAATAGAAAAAATTCTTTCTATTGCAGGTAAAAAACTAAGGAACCTTGTGCTGCTATAATACTTTTTTGTAATCTGTTTCCACAAATTCGCAGAACTCTTTAACTTTTGTTACTCTTACTGTATATATGTGAAAATATTTATACATTTTTATAACAATAATTTCTACGTACAGGGGTAGAGAGAGAATCACATGCTGTTTGTACTGAACGTGCTGGGTTTAACAACAAATTCCTAAAATAAGTCTATCTAAATCACTTTGAACCTTTCTGAACACATTTTCATTCTCCTTTCTCTGCACACCACCAAAATTAGTGTTATCAGCAGTATAACAAACCAACTTTTCTTCAATTTTGTATTTTTTCACACACTGAAAAAGATACTGAGTCAAAATTTGAGCAGTTTCAACTGATACTTCATCAAAATTTAAAAAGTTTAACTTGAATTCCCTCCTCTAGGTTTTAATATCTTACAATAATCGGAACAAGTTTGTCTTCATTTCTGTTTCAGCTATTCATCATTACTGTATCATAATTAATGTTTTCTAAAGAACGCAACACATTATCAAATATAAATGGCAAAATAACGTTAACAATAATTGCCTCGGTTTTAGTTCTAGTAGATGAAAATTTTGGGTTATATAACTTTTTAACCAGTTTAGATGTGCAGTCTGATGTTTTGAAACTGAGTTTGTGTCTAGCAGAATGGTATGAAAATATAGCTTCTTTAGCAGCACACTCTAGGTCACTGTTATTGTTATTCCCATCTTTGGCTTTAAAAAAATCTCTTATGTTTGCTGAAGCTGTAGCATTAATACCACACCTATTTTTAGCTATTTTCACATGAAATTCAATATCACCCTTTTCTTTACGTGCAACAGAAAACTCTCCAGTACATAGTGTGCAATAAACATGTTCATTGTTACTGTCATTATACAATTTCAAAAATTTGTATTCCTGTTGCAGATTAACATTAAACACACGTTTTCTTTTGCCCATTTGTAAACGATGAGACAAAAAACTGAATAGAGATGAAATGATCAAAAACGTGTAGACGAGTTACTTCACGCGCGAAAACAACATAAACACATTGCCCCTGTTGGTATTACCAAATGACTAGTAAAAAATAGTGGCGAAACCGGTAGCTACGCTTCCGTCAAAACCAAAGTCAGCGCTTGCTGCAAGGTCGGCTGAAAGATGCACGGCCGTAAGAGTGTGTTTAAAAACGCGATGTCGAACATATAGGTCTAAAGTTAAAAACGATCTCAAACCGTTGACATTTTTGTCACCCCGGACAGCACTGTCCGGGCTAATCCCAGTCATGTGGTAAGCCTTGGTACGAGTTTGAGATGTTTTCCTTTTGTTGGTGGTAGCTGAATATCATACGGTTACCCGATTTATATGTTATTTTTACGTTGAAAAGATATCTATACTTTAGTATTTAAATGTATAAAATTGTTAGTATTGTGTTTAAAAATTTTATCGATTGTCAGTTGCCTGTTGTCGTTTTTTAGTTTTTACCAAGATTTTAGTAGCTTGAAAAAAAAGGAATTGAAATAAATGATTGATATGATTGACAATCTAAGAAATGTTACTTTTACAGGGAAATTTAAGCGACAGAAAAAAAAAAAAAAAAATTGAAACACTAAAAATTGGTGCTGTCTGACCAGACAAATATCTAATTTTAAGCACGGTTGTAATAATTGATTTTATTTTAGGATTTTTAAAATAAGTCTCTTTAGTAAAAACTTTAGTTTTTAAAAATGTGATTATAATTCGAATGGCTTTTTTTTGTAACAGAAAGATGAAATAGCATCTAAAATAAATGAATTTTATTTATGCGGACTTGCATTTTATATAATTTTTCTATTCGATTATAGTGGGCAGAGAATCGTGACTGAGGTAAGCTTACTGTTAACTGCAGAAGAAAATATAAGTGTTAAATTTATCTAATTGAGTTTCCATCACTAGTCTAATAAGTCACTTTGCTTCTCTGTCCTGCTTAGTTTTGTTTTTTTTAAACCGAGACCAATGGTTTCGGTTTATTAGGTGTTTTCCTAATAATAACCATTTCAATCAATGATCATTATTTTTGAGAATAAAAAAAACAATAATGTTAGTTTAGCAAGATTAAGGGCGAAGTAATAAAAACGTAAAGCCAAGGACAGAGATACTAGAAAATAAAGATCTATTTGTATAGCGGGTGTCCGAAAAAAATTCCGGGGTTTTAAAAACAAATATAGACTTTATTTTGCATCAATCAATAGTTTTTTAAGCGCGTAATCTTAAAGCAATCAAAATTAAGTTTTAGTTTACTTGTACTCCATCAGATAACTGTTGCATTAAATGTTGCACAAGCCAAGCTGCTATAAGGACAGGCTTCAGTACCATAACTTCGCCACTAAAGAAAGTTCAGCGAGAGTGGATCTCAGAAACAAAATCAGTGGGTGATATACAAAGAAATTATAATCGTACTCTACTCTGTCGTAGAAATTCTCCGAGTGATAAAAGCATATTTAAGTGGTGTAAACAATTTTTAGAAACCGAAGCGTTTTGAAAGAATAGTCACCATGTAGGCATAAAACAAGTATCGAAACGGAAAAGATTCGACTGTCTCTCCAGCTTAGTCCAAAATCTTCAGTTTGTAGCGTTTATCGACAACTGAACATTCCTAAAATGATTGTCTATGATACTGAAAGTTCGTGCTTACAAACTGCAGCTACTCTATGAAATTAAACCTAACAATAAGCCAAAAAGAGTTTATTTTGTAATAACTGATGAAAACCACCTGGAGCGCATTTTAATTTCTGATGAAGCAACAGTTCATGTTAATGGTATTGTGAATACATGAACATGGATGATTCCATGAAATATCGAATACGGGGCTCGGAAAATCCACATGAACTGGTGCAATTCGTCGCATCAGACCGAATATCACTAGGATCAATACTAATTTTCCAAACAGCCCTAATGTGCAGAAATAATTCAATGATAATTAAATCATCATGATATCTTTACATTATATTCTTAACAACAGTAGGAGGGCTAATAATTATATTCATATATATATCAAGAATTGCATCAAATGAAAAATTTAAACCAAGAACAAAAATTTTTTTAATCTGAATATTAGTTATAAAGTGAATTGGATGGTGTAGTTTAATCGAATTTTTGGGACATTTTTTCTAATAGTAGAGTAATAAGGACATAGTGTACTTGAACATGTTGGAACATTTTGTGTTTACACAGATTTAAAATATGGAAGGTCTAATTTTCCAACAAGATGCAGCCCCTTCACTTCATACAGAAATTGTGTGGACTGAGCTCAATTACAGGTTACCAGAAGACAGGGTAGGTAGAGAAGCTCCCATTGTTTTGTCACCGAAGTCCCGATTTGGATCCTATGGATTTCTTCTTCTGAGGCTATGTATGTTAATAGTAATCATACACCAAGAAAAAATCCAGTCACTTGAACATTTATTCCAAAGAAAAATAGCCGCTACAGAAGCATTTTTTGCAGACTTGTTTGCCGGAATATGTAATGAGGTGGATTACATGTGCAGCTTTGACATGTGCAGGGCTGTAAACTGTGCTCATTTTGAGTTACATTGAGAGGTAAGAAAACTTTATCAACTATGTTTCTTGTAATAAAACATACATTTATAATTGTAGATGTAATAAAGTAAATTTAATTTAAAACCTCAGAATTCCTTTCGGTCGGACACCTGGTTTATCATATCAGTACAGTCTATATGTGTAACATCTTTCCTAAGAAATGATAATGTCTCCTTAGCAGCAATCAGTTTCTTTACTAGTGTGAATCAGATCTGCTGTATTATGTTAGAGGGGTGGGTTACGTTTTTAAGTAATAGTATATGCAAATTCTACTTATTTGGCTAGAATGTAGAAATCAGATTTTTAAAGCTGTAAAATTCATTGGCAAAGAAGTAATATCTTACTGTTGATGTGTGATGGAAAAGAACAAAAAATTATGTATTTCATTTTACCATGACAGTTATTTAGCTTTTATATATATATATGTTGGTAATAATAATTAATATAAGTGTTCAATCTCCTGAGGATATTACCATTAAATGGACACACTTTCATGAGTGCTGTCTGTTCATCAGACAGCAGTGTCTGTTCATCATGCAGCTGAACAGTCTATAAAAACTAATCAATCAGGAAACTTGTATGACTATACTGATTCTGTAAAAGTTTTATAACAGTCAAATCCAAAGAATATGAATATTTTATACTTAAAACTGATGCCTTTTTAAATGGATAGCTGATAGTCACTTGCAAAACTCTAAACTAAGTACAGTATAAACTTTTACTAACGAATAAAATAATAAGTGACTAATAATTATGAAATAACTTAAGCATATTATAAATCAGCTATGATGAAATGTAAAGAAAATTTTAAAAGCAGTAGTATAAACAGGTTACTCCTATATCTGGTTTTACCTCACTTAGGCAAATGAATTGTCTTAATTTACAGATTAGGAGCCAAAACTGATTCATCCCTTATATTGGCTATGTTGAAAAAAAAAGAATATCTTCTGGTGACAACTGCTTTGAGAAAAGTGAGGCCTAGTTCCAATTTACAACTTCCCATATTTTTGTGATTCAGCAGAATTGCAAGAATGTATAAGTCAAAAAATGGGTCCTGACTTACACTGGTTTGCAATATAGGAACTATTACAATAACTACAGTGAAAAATTTAATAATTCTTGATCTACATATGACTGCTGCAAATTTTTTGTAATATAATCATCATATGATTTTCTAAGTGTGGCAGGACCCTTGCACCTTGTCAATTTCCATTCTCCTCTTCTCGCAGCTAAAATGTTAATAACATAATTGTTTCAATTTCATTTTAGGTAGTCTATAATTTTTATGATTCTCCAGCCTCCCTTTTTCTCATTTTCTACCAATCTTTCTAGTACTGTTTTATTCAGTCCTTCTTTTCTAATGATATGATTCAGCCAGTTAGTCTTCCTATTCTGATTTGATTTAATTAAACTTCTGTTTTTGTTAACTTCCTTATTTTTTATTTTGTCCATTTTAATTTTTTCCAATTTCCTCTATATTCGCATTTAAAATGCTCTGGCTTTCATTTTCTCTTTCTCTTAAACTCCATGTTTCCAATCTGTACAGAAGTGCACTCCAAATGTAACAATTCAAGCTTCTCCAACATTTAATTCTTATTTTACTTCATAATAATTTTTTCTTTCCATTAAATGCTCTCTTAGGTATTGATATTCTTGTTTTTATTTTGCAACCTCCTCTCAAAATAGTACCTAAATATCTATACTATTATACTTTTGCTTCTATTGAGTAAATATTCACTGGCTTATTGTCTCCTATCTTTATTACTTTTATTCTTGTAACATTATTTTGATTTCATTTTTTATCATAGTATTTTTGTAATTTTTAAATCATGAGTTGAATCTCCCGTGCTTCTTCTCCTAACAAGCATTTACAAAAATTCTTCTCCTTCTTCCTACACTGATCCCTTTATTTTCTTCTTGAAAATTTTTGATTACATCTTCAAAGTATACATTAAAGAAGGTTTGTGATTGACAGCACCCTTGCTTTATTCCTCATGCTAGGTCAAAGTACTCACTTTGAACATTCTTTATTTTCTGTTTCAAGTACAGTTCTTTAATTAATCTTCTATCTTTCCAATCTGTAGTTTAGTTTCCTTTTATTTCCATTAACTTATCCCATTTGATAAAATTGAATGCTTTTCCATATCTACAAAACATAATTTTACTCTTCATCCTCCTCTAGCTTCTACTATAAACACCTTAAAAATTGTTTTTATTAGCCCAGTTGAATCCTTTGTCCCTTTGTTCCTGAATCTACATTGTTCTTCTGTAATAATTTCCTTCATTTTGTAACTTATTCTTTGTTAGATATGTGACAAAGACATCAATTGCAAACTAGATATTTGGAAAACTAACTGAGATCATATGAATATATCACTGGTACAGTATCATCTTGCCATAAGTAAACCACTACAAAATTATATATGAAATCTTTTAATATAAATTTTAATCATTTCTTACTGAATTTTTATTTTTGTTATTTTCATAAACAAGTCCTACGTTAGAATATTTTATTTATTACACGTTTGAAGGTAGATATTACTATTTTTTTTTTTTTTAATTGTACTATTAATTAGATTTAATATAAACATTTATTGTAATGAAATAGTGACAAGTTACAATTTACTAATCGTCATCACATTAAATAAAAAATAAGTCCACAGAAAACATGAAAAATTGTACTAGTAGAAATAAAGATTTTATTTGTCTGTGATATATTATGGTGATTAAGAAAGATGTAACCTAATTATATGCATTAAATGAAATTTGCCCAGACTAAAACTTAACATCTATTAGGCTTAAAGAATCTGATAACCGTTCCCAAATAATATTAGGATGCGAACTAGGAGAAAATTCTCCTGTGGCTGCTGCTGAGGTGGCATTCACAATCTCTTGAAGCTCAGCCTGATTAATAATGAACAGCTTATTCTGTTCTTGACTAATATTGATTAGCTTGTAGTGACATATTCTACAATACTGTACCAAAAGTTGTTGCTTTAGGAAATCCAGGATCTCTGTTTCAATTCTATTCTCTGTATCTTGATGAATGTAAGAGGAGTTGATTCAGTAACCATTTTCAACTATTACTGTAAGGGCATTGGTATAAACTAGATCATACAGTTTCTGAATAGACGATTTATCCCGTAACTTACTGGATATTAAATAGTTTATGTAGCAGATGAGCTGATTAGTTTTTTCTGTGCCACAAGTTTGGCATATGAGATCGTTTTGTGGTATTTACTCTACTAAACTTAAAACTGTTCTCCTTAATGATGTTGGGCATCATATTATTGGCAATGTTGATTTCAGACATATTTGTCTCATCATTAGTTGGGCTCTGTATCAACTCAAATTCCCTTGATATGTCTTGTCAGACTGCTACCATGACATCAAGCTATCAGGAAAAAAGATGATCTGTGTTGATCAAGGAACCCTGAATATTATTAGTATGTAATTGAGAAAAACTTTACTCACTCTGAATGGCCACATAACAGTTTCCATCAAGGTAATTTGTAGGTAAATGAAGGTATTAATCTCCAATATCCAGTTATGAACCACTACCTATCGCGTTCCTCAAGGTGAACAACATTCAGACAAATAATTCAGATAGTTGTTCCTAACTGAGTTAGGATGCAGCTGCTCCCATCCCTACAAGGAATTCACTCTAACTTTTAGCGCTGATTACAGATTCAGTAATTGACACGCCATCTAGGCCTTACTGCACAGTAGAAGAGCTGCTAATATGCCCACAGTGTGCATCAGTACACATAGTGCTTCATGTCCACAAATGAAAGCATAGTGGCTTTCAAATTAAAAAAAAAAACTGTAGCTATTGGAAATCTGAGATACCCTAAACAAAATATAGAACCAATTTCCTTTTGCACTTCAGGGTTCCCAGAAAGAAGATCCTCCTAAAGAAGATCCTTCAAACAGTCACAAGACTGTCCCTGACAGATTAATTCATATTGAATCACAGGAAAAATGAATGAGCATTGTTTACTATTATAAGGACATTTTGTGATATGATAATGAGTTTTTTACTGTATCTCTTGTTTTCATTTATTTTAATGAAATGCTGATTAAAAATGATATACATTTGATTTTCATATTCCATTAAATATTATATTACAGAATAAATAAAGTTTCAAGGTAAAAGTACATATGTTTTTAGTTATTTCTTTTGATACTAAGTTTATGCAAATACCATTGCATAAAAATCATAACAAACTAATGTATTGATGGAAATTTAATTTTACATATAACAATGTAAGGAAGAAGTTAAGTCAATATCCTTGTATCCCTACAAAGAAAGGCAGTAATTGAAAAAGTATGTAAATATTGTAGTTCCTCTAGAAAACAATTCAACAGATGGGAAATGAAGCTAAATTAAATGTGTCTGAAAACTTTCCCAACTAAAGCACACCAAACTTTATAAAATAGTTGAGAGCATTAAACTATTTTACATATTTTAAAATTAAATCTGAAACTACTTTTAATAGTTAATATTGCTAAACATTACTTTTTTCTAAAATAGTGAATGTAGATTATTATTTATGTTTTAATTGTTTATAAGTAGAATTGTTTCATTCTTTTCATCATAACTTAAGATGTTATGGGAAAAGCAGATTGGTTTATTTTGATTTTTTAGATCTTAATTTTTAATACTGAAGATCAGAATAATTTAAAAAAAAATAAAAACCTATCTTAACAGAAGTTTTTTTTTTGTATCGGTGGGGAATCCATTTTACAGAAGCCAAAGCAGTGTCAGGGTTGCTAACAGGTCCCGCTAGGTTTTAGGAAGAGCGTATGTATACCTGCGCACTACTGACTAAACCTCCACTCCTGGCTATCCACCCTTCCTGGCATAGCTAATAACGCATTATATCAGGTAGGGGGAGATCACCCACAACACAGTCATACGTCATATCATACTACAAGTACAGATACAAGTTGTAAACGCAATACAGATTCTTACATAAGATTAAATAATCAGAACAAAACACAATACAAACATCAAATGATAAAAATTATACTTGATACATGTACAAATACAGCCAATCAAGGTCATAATATATACAACATAATTTTTTTTTTTACATAATACTTAAAACTATTCATCATATTATCATTCAGAATAGAATACACACATGTTACATACTACCTAAAACTAAACATCATATACATATCTTAACACATATTTTAGGAAAAATTATAATTTTGTACAAAGTGGCAAAATTAAAATAAAAAGTTTTCAAATTATAAATAAAAGTTCCTTTATAGTAGAAATATCAGTATGACAATAAAGAAATACTCAGGAAGAATAGGTATTCAGTAAGCACTTTTAAAAAGTAAGAATGACAAAAATCTAACAAGTAAAATCTAAACCTTGGAACCCTAGTTCCACAATTGGAGCTAGGACTTAGGGAAATTTTAGAGTGAAGGCAGATAATAAGTCAAATTCTGATTTTCTATCCTCGGCGCAGGCGAGATTTCATGTAGATGTAGATGGTTATAAGGTCTAAACTGTAGAGCAAGTCACAATAATTGAGTTACATGTGAAGAAGCTATGTGATTTTAAATGTTCTTCTGAAAATACTACTGATAAATTAATAACAAAGAAACAGGGAGTTAATAAAATTAATCAGTCTAAGATTATATGAAATATTATTACCTTTTTCATCAATTAAAAGCTCTTGCGAGAGTTTATTGAAGGTTTCACTATGAAGATCAATTTAGAAATATTATTACATTTAGAAAAAGCTAATCATCAACTGCTCAAAAACTAGTTAACATTCATCAGTAGAAGATTATTCTAAAAATCTTCAAGATTTATAGTAACCGTGATAAGTAATGACAAAATGGAGGTATCTAGATCAGAATTGAGTTTCGCTTGTGAGGTTAATAGTTGTAGAATCCATATCAAAGTTTAAAAATGAATACTGGCATAATAAGAATTCCCTGCAATAGTGAAAAATCATGCAGGTAGTCCAGCATTGGATTTTTGAAAACCTTTGGCCTTTTTGAGTTGCTGTGATCTCAGGTGTTACACCAGACTCCTTCGTTTAATTCCACAATGAAGCGGTATGATTTATTTTTGCAGGTAATTATTCAATTACTTTAAAATAGAAATAATTTTCAATATGTTTATTTTTAAAATAAACTAATTCGAAAGGTAATATCTTATAGAAAAATTATACTCGTAATTTACATTCACACTGGTAAACTTTACATTTCTTAAGAGTGAAATAAAACCCCTGTGAAACAGAAGTTTTGGTGTTGATTTACATAAACAATAAATAAATATACAATGGTTTTGAACCCGGATAAAAAGAAATAACAAGTACATCTAAATTCATACCATTTATTGATGAAAAAATATGTATATAATCCTTTAATTTGTATTAGATTGGTTCTATTTTGCTAATAAATGTATTAAAAATATAGAAAATTTTTAATGACAATATTTATAACCATTTAAAAAAATATTATATAATGTTGTTCTCCTGGTTTGCATAGATATTGAAACCTAATGAACATTTCTTTAATGAGTTGAAAAGTTTTATCACCTATTCTGTCACTCTCAAGAATTGATTGAATGCTTTTACACAACACGAATAGTCAGCTACCAGTGAATTAGGTTCGAATGAAGAAATATTTGTTTCTTTGTTCGTATGTAAGAATTTATGAAATAATTTTTTTTTTTAATTTTTATATATTATTTTCATTCTTTTAATTAATTTTTATTTTTTTTTTTTTTTTTTTTTTTTAGTGGGAATATTTGAGAACGGCTTTGTATAATTTCAACTGGATAAATAAACCAAAATGGTTAAAAAAGTCAATGTTAATCATTATTACACGTAACAATAGAGAAATTGAAATAAAACCTTACGGATTATTTGTTTTAAATTAAAAAAACTTTACTTTGGTAATAAATCACATTTTTTATTCTTCAGTTAGATAGTTAAGAATGTGGATACCTAATAATTTTTTTATTGAGCTACAAGTTATTTAAAAAAAATTTAGTACTACATTTTAACAGTTAATATATGAGGGCAAGTGATATGAAACGAAGAGCGATCATATTACTTACAAGATAAATATGACAAATATTATTACACTTAAATATGAGTATATATTATTTATAATTTTATTGTATAGTCAAACACAAATAAATTATTTGCTCTTTCCTTATTATTCAATTTCCAGAAACTGAATAATAAGGCTATTCTTGAAGGAAAAATCTATTTTTAATAGAAAATGAGAAAGGTAAAAATGAAAATATTTGTACAGTTTCCGAAACTTGATAATACGCGGTAGATTATCAGGTATACTCCTCGACAGTGTAAAGTATAGCCTATTACTGAAAACCTATTCAAAACATCACTCTGCAACAACCTTTAGTTATTCAAAATAAACACGTTACTTTTTAGAAATGATTTTTTTAATATACTAAAAAACATTAAAACTTTCACAGTAAAATAAAATTTGTTATTAACGCGTTTTTCTGTTCGCTTAGGCGAACAGAAAACCGCTTACAAGACAACAGCATACGTACTGCAGTCATATTTGTTAATTTCTTGTGAATAATAAGCTGTACTAATAAGTATAGTAAAAATAAAACATAAGCTTAAAAAATAAAATTAAAAATTAATAATAAGCAGTATACTAATATTGCTTATTATTATTATATATTGTATATAACATGTACACACACCTCTCTCTGTTTTTTTAAGTACCGTTTTCATATAAAGAACAATAAACTTTTTTCTGAAAAAGTTTATATTCACCTGAAAGCCTAGATCTTAATCTACAATTCTACGTATTTCCGACTACATTATGTTACTTGTATCATGTGATCAGCTTCTGCATTTCAGCTTTGTAGAAATCTGCCGCTTAAGAAGATAATCATTGTTGAACGGCTGTTTGACGTCGTGATGCAGGACAATTAGTAATCTTTGGGCGACAGGTCAGGACTATACAGTGGGTGATAAATTTGTTCTCAGCCAAATGACGCGATGAGATCTTGGGTGCGATGAGCCGCGTGTGGCCGAACATTGTCACAAAGCTGCACGATTCCCCCACCGTCTTGTTTTGGATTGCACGACGCAGTTTAGTCTAGGTCTCACAATATGTCTTGGCATTTATCGTTTCACCCAAAGACAAAAAATCAACAAGCAACGGCTCCCGCCTATTCCAAAACACGGTGCACATGATTTTCCGGGCTGACATTGTTTGCTTGAATTTTACTTTCTTGGGAGATATTGTCTCATTCCATATACTGTTATTTTGTTTCCGTTGTAATGCGAGACGCAGACGCCGGTTTAAAAACAGACGCTTATAAGCAGCTTCATATCTGAAATAATATAGCAAGTACTATTATTTATCATTGGACGTTGATTGCAATTTTAATCCGGTGAAGTCATGCTTTGACAGTGAAATAAGCCACTGAAGGAAGTTTTGAAGCGAATTTGGTTTTTAATTAATTTCAGCCATTATTTTTAACACCCAGTCAAAATTTATGAAGATTTACTTTTTAAATTTCTTTTGTAAAACTGTTTATTAAATGTAAGTACAAAACAAATTTTGATACTGCAACAGGTTAGAGAATGATTGTTTTTAGTTACCCGCAACTGTCAAAATATTGGATGAAATGACCTAAAATTTGATAAAAGTCAAAATAGGGGGTCCATATTTTAACTGCACATTCGAAAAATGATTTTTTTCTCTTTATACGCTGTATGCATAAAATGTGCAAAAATCGTGTCTTTCTTGTTTTCCTTGAGAATATAACGTCGCGTTTGTTGTTTGAATAAGCTATCAATAATAATAAGCTGTACTAATGTAGAAAAAACAAGCTTTGTTTTGTTAAAAATCCCCCTTTTTTTTTACTATGGCTAATTGAGAAATTATTGCAGTCTACGTTCAAGTACAATGTTTAGGTTTCCAGACTAGTATGACATAATAAGTCTTATTAATTATGTTTATATATTAATTGTCGTATTTAGTATTTTCTATAATTTTAATTATATAAAATTTTTATTTTTCATGTTACAGTCAATGAATGCCGTGTATTCATATTACGCTTTATTGAATACCTTAAAGAACAAATAAATATTTTCTCAGGATCTGCTACTTCACATGTTTTCACGTTTACTACTGTATGGATTCTTCTTTTGTTTTTAACTCTGAGAACTATTAACAAAAAATTTAGTACCCGTCATAAAATGAGAGAATTATAAATTAAAAAGCAATAAGTATAAATATAAAAATCACTTTCTAAATTTGTATGTGTGCTTCCGGTTTTTTAAATGCATAAACATGTCTTTTGTTGGTATTCAGGAGGTTAAGGTTACCTGTTTTGGTGGCGTGTTGTAAATGGTACCAGTTTTCAGACGGTTAGTAAACTTATTTGGAATACGGTTTAGCAATTAGAACAAATATTTATATACTCGTGTATATGTACGTATATATGTGTACATATAATTATATATGTATATCTTGTGTATCATAAAGAGTATAAAAAATATTGCAACCCTTTTCTAAATTTGAAACCGTTTCAGATGGAGACTTGAACTTTTTTTTCAGTAGAGAATTAATGGGTCAACTGCTCTATCTTTTGGTACTTATGAAATTTTAACCTCGTGGGATTACAACCCAAAATGTTTAAATATTGATACCAATCATACGGAATAGCATATTAAACACTTTCATAAGGATTAGAAAATTATTGTAAACAATAGTTCCCAACAATGTCACTTCAAAATGGTGGAGAGACAAATTTCCGATTTTACCCATTTTACCTTTAAAATAAATTTATCTATTTTGTTGTTTTTCTTCCATCTGGTCAACTACTGGTACAACACAAGGTCAACTACTAATTTTTTCATTTTTGTTGATGGTTAACTACTAGTTCATTATCGAGTGGACTAATTGTTAGTTTATTTATCTTACAGGTTTATTTTTTGGAAAAATAGTACTTATTCCTTAATTTAAAAGTAGTACTTGGTTGTTTTAATCATTTATTTCGTTGTTTTAAGATAATTTAAGGTGTACACACACACTACAACTGTCTAAAGGCTCTCTTAAACGGTCAACTACTGGTGCCTTTACCTTAAATTTACTTTGAAAATTTTATACCTTGTTACCTAACAATATACTAAGGTCTGAACTATGACTAATATCATGTACTTTCCCTTTTTTCAAATTGAAAACACAAATTTTCAACAAACTTTTGTAATAAATCTAAAAATTTCAATCACTGAATAATCTTACTCTCACCAAAGCCTGCCATCATTAAAATGGTAAGTTTCTTTGGCACTGACTGCATGTTTTATAACAATAATACCAGTTAAAGAAATATTAAAAACATATCAGAGATAAAAAAAATTAGAGTAAAAAATGTAAAGACAACGTTAACTTATTTCAAAATGAAGTTTCCTACTAATACTGGTTATTTAAGTAAAAAATGCTTAACAAAACTGGAAATTATAATGAAAAATATTAAAGGAAATCAATACAACATTGAAGTTACCTCCTGAGAAAGTTTTACCTGCAAACGACTTTAACATGCAGTTCCCACAACAACAAAGTTTACTTTAATTCAAACGAAAAAAAGTTTATTTGTAAAAACAGTTGATTAAATGCACATAGCTTCAATTTGCTATGATTACATAATTCACATATTTTCAAGTTTAGCTTTAAAAATTATTTTAATCTTTTTTTTTAAGTAAATAATTAATTTGATTTCAATTTATTCTTTTTTTATTACTTTTTATTTTAGTTTAACCATTGATTAATTTTTATTAGTACACTCAAAGTTAGTCGTTTATACTATGTTTCTCGTCTTTATGAGAGCTTAAGAATTCTGTACCACATGATTCAAAATTAGAAAAAGGTTGCTATAAGTTTCTCTCTCACTCTATCTCTCTCTCTCTCTCTCTCTATTCATAATTACACAGTTAATTATAACAATTATAAAATTACTTAGTAGTAATAACTTTATTTTTCGATAATAACAGGTGATTTTTAGTTAATTTGCTACCAAAATTTAAGTTCATGATCCATAAAAATGATTAATTTTTGATTATAAAAACTAAAAGCAAAATGAAATATTGAACATATTATTTACTTTCATCTTAGACTTCTTTTTTTTTCCTTCTTGAATGGGGATTATGTCGTTATTCATTTTTTTTATTATAAGTGTTATTTATATTGTCCACAGTTTTCAGTGTAGTCCACAGTTGTGTAGTTTGAATGATTTGGAATAGCGATATTTATGTTGGTCTCCAATGAGTATTGCGTTTGGTACTTTCATAAATTTTAATTATTGCTAGATTCAAGAATTTCATTAAATCATTTATTTTTCAGTGGGGAACTTTTGTATCTCATTTATATTGTTTACTTAATTTAGAAGACTGTCTATGGTTATTTATTAATAAATAATTTTGATATATCTTTAAAATATCTAATCAGTAATATTTCTGCATCTATTTTATTTTTTATATTTGTGTTTTATGTTTTCTTTAAGATTATGAATGTAAATTTCGGTATTACTTGATAGTAATAACCCCATTTGAAGTCTTATTATGACCCTCTTTCAAACTTAACTAACAAATCTTTCAGTTTACTATTTTTTTACCATAAGATTTCCATTGTTATTCTCTCATAAGAAAGGTTTAGCTCTTATTAAAGTATTGTAGTATTGTAAAACTATTTTTAACGTGTAGTATCCAAAAGTTTGGACAATGAATGTAATGGAGATTGAACAACGTATGATTAAAAAGTTGAAAGAAGGCAGTTGGTATGTTTGAGGAACATTTTCTAAACATTTTTTAAAATTGTAAGAAAAGTTACTTTTGATTCTTTAATAAAGATAGGCCTACGTAAGGGATTAAAATAGGGAAAGTTACTAAAATATTTTTATTGATTAATTAGACTATTTTGATTTAATCAGAGAACAGTTTGAAAAACATTTTATTGAATAAGTTACAATCTATAAAATAAATAAATACAAAACTTTAGTTAGTCAATCAAAAAGGTTAATTATGATGTAATTATATATTTATAATTTTGTTACTATATTTGGCAAATAATTTATAAAAAATCTACTATATATATATATATTATATTGATCCTATAGTTATTACAATTTTGTAGATAAAATATAAATGAAATACATAAGAATATATTTGATTGGTGTAATTTTTGTTTATTTAATATACTGCTGGGTCAGTAACTTTGTGTGTTTGTTTCATACTCTTCACAAAGTATGCTGATTATGACATTTGTGGTATGTTTGCATGTTTTTTAGCAATGTAATACCTTAACCACCATATCATTGTCACCTACACAGAAAATTATATGGAAATTACCACCAATTATAAGAAAGAACCAAACAAATATCTTTCAGAAGCACATTAAATAAATTTAGAAAGCAAGTTATTAAATTCATATTATTTTAAAAGATTTGTCGTTTAATTATGCTAAGTAACACATATTGTTATTGGTTAAAAGTATTAAAATTAATTATTCTAAACTATTAAGAAGGCAAAGTAAATCCAGATATAAAGAATATAATATAGAGTGAAGTAAGTGATAGTCCTGACAATAGGCAATGCAATCTAATAATAATGTAATAATTACATTATTCATAACGCAATTGCCGTACTGATAATGTAATGCAATGCCTATAATATAGTCTGGGATAATTTACCTACTCACAACAATTCAACAGTACAGGACAGAAAAAATGAAAATACTATAGCACAAGTGAAGAAAGTGCATGAAAAAGGGTTCAATAATTAATGTTCCTGGTAGGAAATGTTAATGGTTATAGCAGTCATAAATTTTCATTTATACTGATAAAAAAAAATATTTCTTTTTAAAGGCTGTATCTGACACCATAACATTTCTTTAAAAAAACTGAATAGGAGATATATACAGATGGTTGAAGGAGTGGATAATGCTAAAGTGTAACAGTATTAATGCTAAATAATCATCATTGATTGAAAAAAATTTGATAAGCGAATACATAACTAGTCCATTCATGAATTATAGCATGTTTAGAATGAAAGTAGTGAATAAATTTGGGAAGAACTAAGGAATTCATTTCTTTGAAAAGTATTCAGATTAATTAACATGTCCTCAGGAATTACGTATATGATGGACAGCATTTACAATTATTGTTCTTACAGACAAGTAAAGTAATGAGGTTAATAACTGACAGAATCATTATAAATTAGAGAAGACAAATAATATAACTTGTGTATAAATATTAAGAGGGTTTGATTTATGTTTGAGATTATTATTTTTATTTAAGAATTGGAAAAACACTTATCATTTGTTTATATTAGATACTTGGAGAAAATCTTTGAAAAGAGTTTTTATATTAAGGCACACAAGAATCAGAAATTTGCATCATTAAAATTAAATATGAAGCTTGCAAATGTAACTTGAGTCTGATTTTAACTCTGCTGCATAACTTTGCTTGGAAAAATTACCAAAAGACTTCACTGAATTAAAAAAAAATGTTTTGAATTATTACAATACAGAAGGTCTAACCTGCATTTTCATTAACTAATTTCTTGTGTAAAATATCTTATGCACATTTCACTTTTTCAAAATAAATAATGAAGAGATCTTCTTTTAAATCTTTTTTTGATCTAAAAGTAATCTTAGGTAGAATATTTATTTCATAAAAATCATCATCCCCTGCTGTTAGCTGTTAGATACAGAATCAATCAATTAAATTAATTTTAAGTTACATTTCCCAAAGACAAATAACCCAATTATTATTTTATTTTCTTAAAAGTTAGTAAAAAATGACTTGAATTGATTATTGAAGTCTTTTATTCCATTTACTATATATTTCCACTAAATTATTTTATAATGTATGCCAACATACATTTATTATTCATTCACTGCATTATTGACTACTTCTTCATCTTGACTACTTTTTCTTTTTTTAACTGTTAAAAACAGCCCATTTTTATAAAACTTATTTTTAAAATAGTAATGATTTTATATATTTATAAAAAATACATTTTATTTATAATGCAAATGTTGTATGTTCTTTTAATATACATTATTTTGCTTCACATTTTGTTATTAAACATATTTCTGCTGTCAAATATTTTTGTAATTCCCTTATTCTATAATATGAATTAATTATTTATTTATTTTTAACAATTATTCTATTACTCTAGCAGTTGACAGAGTTTTTATTTTTCAACATTCATTAATTTATTTTGGTAATATTATTTTGTGGGTAATATGTTGTTTTCTGCTAAGAAGTGAACAACGTTTTAGTTATTTTATAAACAAAAGTCCTATTTTCAATTTTTCTTTCCTTTTAGTTATTCAGATAATACAAATAAATAGATTGTTTTCTGTTCATAAATTTTATCAATTTCATTTCATTGCATACTTGTGAAAAATGTGATTGTGGTTATATGATGGGGCTTTTTAAATTAAAAATAATTGTAAAAAAATTAAGAATAATAAATAAGAATGATATATAAAATCTTCATTTCTTAACATGTGATTCTTAACATGAAACCAACCTGTTTTTTTAATGCTGAAAAGAATCCGAAGTCAGAATTTTCAATCACTCAATGTTTTTGACAAATTCCAAAATGTAAATTTGGAAAATTGTTGATATTATTTGATGCATGATTTATAACATGTTTTTTTGTCATTTTATGTGATTACTCATTATATTTATGTGCTTATGTGTATTTTTAACTGCTAATTAGTTGATAATCATGAAACAGTAACTTAAGTCATAAGACAAACATCATATATCATGACATAAATCTTTCTATTCAAGTGTACTTGAAGAAGATTCATCTTGTCTGTACAATTCAAAACAACACAAAGCTTGTTGGCTTTGTTAACCTACTGATTTTAATAATATAATCTCTTCAGTCAGTGTGATAACTATATTAAGTGGAGTGTTCAAATAAAAACATTTCTGTATTGAAAATTATGAATGAAATAGGTACACCAGCCACTATTTTCATTTCCTTCAAATTTAACCATTTTTTAGCAGATAGCAACTGTACAGAAGGGCAGTAAGAGGTAAAAAAGACCCCAAAATCCATTGGGTTAAGTTACAATCAAGAATCTCACAAAGAACTCAAACAGACTTTGACTTTGAAGAACAAAGAAACCAATAAAACCTGCAAGCAAGTTTTATTTTTAAAAGAGGGTTTGGTGAATGAAGTTCACTGATAGTAAGAGCATATGTAATGATCAAAGAAGCAAATTCATTTTGTTCACAGTAAGAAGAGTACATTTAAAAAAAAAAAAAAGAAAAAATATATATATGAACTTTAATGTTGTTTTATGCACAAATTTCATTTTATTTTATTATATAAACTAAATTTTATCATCTTTCAAATAAAGTTATGTCGTCTGGAGTATTTTTGTAATTTTAAAATAAAATTTACTCTAATAAGCAGTAAACTTAAGAAAAATAAGCGTGAAACAATTATTGTAAATATTTAATTTGATGAATAAAGAACCATTAAATTCCAATGAATGGCTTGATGTAATAACATCTTATTATATTTTAAACTACTTATTAAAAGAATAAACATAATCTGGTATATATAATTTAATTGCTTACTACAATAGCATACTTTTCTAATCTTTTTATGATGGTAATTGTTAACAACAAATAATACTACAGATAAGTATACTGAATGAGGAGCTGCTAATTAGCTCTAGAGATCTTATAGAAGAAAGACTTCTAGGGTCGTTTAAGATTTAATAATTTAAAAGTTTTACCACACCATTCAAGAAATAAATTTGTATTTTATTGTATTAAAAATTCTAGTAAATAACCATTTATAAATATGATTGTAAGAGAAATTGAAAAAAAATATTAGTTTTGCAAATCATTATTAATTTAAGCATTTCCAATAGCTAGCCAATAAAAAATTATTATAAAGTGGTAGTTTGGAAGTATGGAAGATTTCTATTGTTTGCATTTTTCTTCAAGATGAAAATGTACTTTTTGTCATCGAGTTAACAATCTTTCATCCTTAAAAATTATTACATTAATTATGTCACAAAATACATAAGAAAAACTATCATAATCAGATTAGCGACTCTCCATAGTTTTTATCAGATTTCTAAAAAAAGTCTCTGATATATTCAGTGACTTTACAGCATTAGAGAGATGATACGAGACTTACAAAAGTAGACCTTTGTAACAGTTCAAAAGTTAAAATCTGCAAAGGTACCATGCACAAATAATTTTTGCTTTAAAAATAATCTTTACAAGAATCACAGTCATAATGGGATATAAGAACTATTACAAGTAAAAATGTATATCATTTTCACTGCAGAATAAGATTTTATAAATTATGCTTGCTCTGACCAATGTTTATAAATGGAAATATTTTATTAAAAACTTTTTTCATTACGTGAATTTTGCAAATAAATATGATAAATATTGCTATACCATCAGATCTGACAATTGAATATAAGACAGTGGTTAGCCATTTTGGCATATTAACATACCATATAAGTAGATAAATATTTCTAGATAAACCCATTAGAAAGAAAAACTTCACATGTAAATACAACCTGAAAAAAGGAAAAGCATTAGATTTGACTGTTTTTTTTTTTTTTTACAGTTAACAGTAAAAAGAGAAAAGAATAGATTGAATAATTATAAGAATATTAAAACTTTTTTTTGGGGGGCAAAAAACACCTGTGCGTTATCATCACCCGGAAGTTTTTTAATAAAAAGGTACAATAAATAAATAAAACTAAAATGATAAAACTAAATAAGGCTTAAAACTAACATAAATTATGTAATAAAAAATTTAAAATTAAGTTAAAAAAGTGAAATAAAACTCAAAACTAGTAGGGAGTGCAAAAGACTCCCTACTCGGATAATAAAATTAAAGACATAGAACCAAAAAAATCAAAATTGAAAGCAAGGGAAACAATTATCATAAACTCTTCTAGCGTAAAAAATATATAAGACAATATTAAATTTTTTGCAGTAACCTAGTCCAAAACAGAAACATCCGCTCCAAAATTTCATTATCATTGTACAAGATACCACGGATGTTTCTGGGTAGAGTAAATATTTTAATATTAAAACTTAACAGCTTAATACAAAAAAGAGCAATATTAAACAGTTTTTGAAATAAATTGAAAAATAAGGTTTTTTTTTAAAAAAAAAACAAAAACAAAATAATAATAGTATTAATTGTTAAATAAAAAGCACTTATGAAAACATGTAAAACAAATATTCTTAGCTGGGACTATAGAATAACTATAAATAACTACTATCCCAATAAAAGGTCATAATCCATTTTAACCTCCAATACAGATTGCCCACTATGATTTAGTAAATTTCTCTTTTAAAGTTGGGTAAATAAAACTTATCTTCAGGAAGACAGACATCATGAAACTTTAACTAGTGATAAAGATATTCGTTCCTATTCATGAACAAAGTGTTAAGGGTAGGGATAAAAATTTAATGTTCTTACGATCGAAAACTTTCACAAATTGATTTTTGAGAAATTTAAACCTCAAATAGGTTATTGATTACTGCTCCCATATTGTTGTTTAACAATGAAGTTTCTGCTCTACTATTGATAAAGTAATTTTCCCTGCTACCTAATTTTTGTTTATTATGTACATTTTTTAAAACTATTGTTTCTAATAAACTAAGTTTGTGACCAAGTTTCCAGGCAATGCTGAGCTACAGCCAGTTTTTCTGATCTATAATTATAATGATCCAGTTAATTTATTTCACAATAATTTTACAAAATATCTGCCTTATCAAAAATGATAAGGACATTTTGTGGCTTTTGTTTTATCATTTAATTTTTTATGGTGTTCTTGTAATATTGCAGTTTGTATGTTTCTTTCCAGTATTCAATAATTTCATCTAAACTACCAATACAAAATTAACTAAAAAAAGGGCGGAAGAAAGTAAAGCCTTTAAGAAGGATAAAAAAGAAAATTGTTTTAAATATTTATAAAATGTTAAATTTTCTTAACATGACACCATAGGTATTTTGTATATAAAATAAAAATAATGAAGCTTCAGCTTACCAACAATATAAAATGTTAAAACTTATCTAAGCACTTTCGGATCTTCATCCATCCTCAGGGATGTCCATATGATTAAATATAAAAGTATTTTTTTACAACACACATTTAAAATAAAATAAAATAACCAAAATTTTATATTCATGGCAATTAATCGTCATGTATTAAAAGTATAGCAGTTTTAGTACTAACAGTCATAAGTAAAAGTATAAACATGTCTTGTCTGTAAAAGAATCTCAATTGTTATCTTGAATAACAATCGTAATTTAACAATTGTGTAATAACAATTACAGTACAATTTAACAATTGAGACTTTTTTACAGACATGTTTATACTTTTACTTATGATTGTTAGTACTAAAACAACTATACTTGACGATCAATTGTTATGAATAAAAAATTTTGGTTATTTTATTTTAAATGTATGTTGTAAAAAAAATATTTTTATATTTAATCATGTGGGTATCCCTGAGGATGGATGAAGATCCAAAAGCGCTTGGATAAGTTTTAACATTTTGTATTGTTGGTAAGCTGAACCTTCATTATTTATATTTGATTTATAAAAGACAGTTACAATCTCATCCAGATGTCCTTTAGGCCAAAATTATTAATTATACTGTTTTTTTTTCTTGAGATGATGGCCATCGACTGCTTTGATCATTTTGTCCAATGAGAATGGAAATTTGTAGCATGTGAAAAATGCCATAGTTGACCGGGTTCGAAACCAAGATCTCCAGATGAAAGGCTGAGAAGCTACTACTCCGCCACGGAAATCGGTTTCCTTCGAATAAACATAGAGATTTTATTTGGAGTGATAAAAGAATATAAAAATAATAACGAAATGTCACGTATATATAAAAATAACACACAGCAATTATTAACATAAGAATATTTTAATAAAAACTGTTAGACGAAAATTACGCAGTTTCTTTATTATTTTTTTGGGTACAAATAAAGGGTTTTGTCAGGAAAAATAATAAACATTTAAAATTTCGAAATCAAGAAACCCTTTAATAAACTGATAAATGGCGTTAGAATAGGTCAATGGAAAAAGTATGCAGACCACGTTATCAGTAAGATGGAAAAATATTTGCAGGGACTTGAAAATTGTAAAAATTCAAAAAAATGTTTTTAATAAATGTTGAAGTCCATATCAATACAATACAAAACAGCTGCAGTGTTAGTATAAGATGTTGTTAGTTCTTGTTTATGTTTCTTCTAAGCGGTTGACGTGCTGGACAAACGTTTTCTATATTAATAAATAAAAATAACATCTACAACACATTTAGGAATAATAACACTTTTAAGAACATTTTAAGATTTTTCTTTTTTTTTAAATATTCATAAGAGAAGAAAATGTTATGTTTTGAAGTTGTCAAATATAATTGACATATAAGAAGAAAATAAGTAACAAGTGTTACGGAATTTATATAATATTCCAATTTTTTCATTAATAGTAGTCTCAATTTTCCAGACTTAAAAAAAAAAATTCTTAAAATAAAAATGAATAACGAAATCGGTGATAAATACAAAGACAACGAATTTAAATTCTAAGTAAATACACAACTTAGTGGTAAAATTTATATAATGTCCTAAGAAGTAGGCAACCCGTAGTACTATCACGTGAACATTGCACGCATTTTGTTTACTCTATCTCGGATTTCGATAAATTGATTTTATTAAACAAAAATATTTACCATTGCTTTTCTAGAGTATCATTAAAATTCCTGTCTGTTGCTTTCAGTGCGGATCTCTGTTTTTTGTGGTGGTACATATTATAGGTTGTTGCTATAAATATGGCTGTATTTAATATAAGTGCAATAACAAATGGTCCAATGGGCAAAATAATTACCGCAATATCTCCTGAAACAACGTGAAAGAATATATTATTTTACAGTATTAAATATACATTCAGGATTTATGATGAAAAATTTGTTTATTAAGCTATTGGAATTTGCATATAGTGATTTTAGCTAGATTTGATAGTCTACTTCAAAACGAAATAATCATGACTATTTTGAAATCTTGACCCTTTTTCTTCTTTTACCAAGTGAGCAACTTAAACAGAATCTAAATATCGTTGCGAAATGTAATATTTTATGAAAAGAATGAAAACGTAACGTAACGTAAATTAAATTCTGTATTTACATTACAAAAAGTTTACATGTTTACAAAAGATACCTACCTACCTTATATCGATGAAACCTTTAGTTTATCGACAGTGTGAGGATTTGATTCATAAAGTCTATCCTTCAAATAACATCAAAGGAAAAAATCGTAACTGAACTAATCTGGAGAACGCGCGGCCACCGCCCTTTGCTGACAGTTTGTTCTTCTGTAAAAGGCGTGGTAGCGTATCGTTTGATGTGCGACACGTTGCTTCTTCTTGTTGGAAGAAGCCGTACACTTTTTCACGATTTATTAACTGAGCGTAGAATTCTTTGAAAATTGTACTAGAAATAGTTTACTAGAAATAGCTCATCCTACATCGATTTTCTCATTGTGAAGTGGAGGCCAGGAAAATCCTCAAACGTTGGATGAGGATTTTCAATCATCCAAAACCCGGTGTGTTGTGCGAATTAACGTATCTAGATGTATGAAACGGTGCCTTGTCTGACGTGAAATACATCATCGGGTCTATTTGTCTTTGTAGTGTTTTTCGGAAGCAATCGCATTAATTAATACGTTTTGTTTGTTTTCTTGTTGTTGCACAGTTATTTCACGAAACGGTTTCAAATTTAAATCGTGAAAAATTTTACGGCATGATGTGTATTTTACACCACCATTTCGGGATAGTTCACACTGTATAATGGATATTTAATTTTTTTTCGGATTGACAGAAATTATTCTTTGAATAAATATTCTAAGGCCTTCTTAAAGGAAGGTTGCTTAATTTCATTTAGTGTTTGAAACGGACCTCGTTATAGGCCATTTTTTAACCAACTCGTTATGCTGGGAACTGACACTCGGAAAATCTTCCGCGAATATTTGACGCGTTTCTTGAAAGGATTCAGAACGCACATAAGATTCAACTACAACAACTCTTTCCTCCCTCGAATAAGGCGTTTTAAAAAAACATAACTGCAAAAAACGAAGCTATACTGTAGTGAACCATGAACACTTTACGATTGACAACAATAGTCGAGAGTAGTAAAAACACAGCCAATAGTAGCGCTAGTAGTTAGTATCGTTAAAGATGACATCAAATAACTGTAGATCGAGCCGGGTCGGTTGAGTTTTTAATTGTTCACTCTGTATACTGGAATATTTATTTAGTAAAGGTTTCAACCAGTATTTATATTTGATATATTACGTGAGATTTTCTGATGTTTCTCACTTTTGTGATCTCTTAGGTTACCGCCTAATCCCTCATTTTGATCATCTTATATAATATTTTTTTCATTATGTAATTCTAATCTACTGTCAGTGGTATTTAAATTGTACTAAAATGTAATTTTGTTTTCAAGAGAATTACTTATAAAAAACCTTCTATTTATGCATGACTAAAAAGAAAACCGTGGAGGCTCTAATTATAAAGACGTTGCATATGAGACTGTGCCCCACGCTTTTTTTCTGAGATGACGGGCTTTTAAATGCCATGCCTAACCGGGGATTCGGACTCAGGACCTTTGGATGAAAGGCTGAGACGCTGCCATTCCGACACGGAGATCGCCGCTTTTCTTTATGCACGACTGTCCAAAAAGAAGTGTAATGTATTTAGGGTTTATATGTGTGTATGTTTTTCCTTCGTAGCAACTCAACGGCTGAACCAATTTAGATGTATAACTCCGCGTTGGAATCCTTAAGATACCGGGTTTGTCATAAGCTATATAAATATGTATATATATATATATATATATATATGTTTGAATAAATTAAAAAATTTTTTTAAAAAATTACACTGCATACAAATACAGTACTATACACAAAACTGTCACCCGCATGCTCTTTAATTATCCTATATTAAAGAGAATTTTGTCAGCAATGCTTTTTTTTTGGCAGTCGTGTTCTACAATTTTTAATATTTATCTCTTGTTAGTCGCGCAAAAATAGAAAATTCTTTTAAAAATAATTCTCTTGAAAGTAACTTTTTAAAACTAATTTTCTTGAAAGCAGTACTTCTTTTACTTTTTATTGAGAATCTTTTTTAATGTTTTTGAAGAAAAGCAAGTTCAATTTTTTTTTTCCTGTATAGAAATCATCTTCGAACAAATTAAATTCTTTTAAGTTATAAAATATCTTCGTAAAGTGTTAATTGTACCATTTTTACTTCCTTGTAGGAAGTAAAGGAATAATGTAATCCCGAAAAATTTCGGTTTTCAGATTTCAACGGAAATATCAGTTTTCACCAATCCTGAATCCATTTTGACTAGTTTCGGCGTGACATCTATTACGCGAGATATATACGTACGTATGTATCTCGCATAACTCAAAAACGATTAGCCGTAAACAGTTAAATTTTGGATTTAGGACTGTTGTAACATCTAGTTATGCAGCTCCACTTTTTATTGCAATCGACTGAACCAAAAGTGTCCAAAAAACCCTGAATCCAAAACAAATCTGGATTTTGGTCCTTTCCTTAACTGCAGCAATAAGCCCTAATTGAGAGTTTAACAACGATATATCATAAGTGGTACTTATTTTCATTGGTTCCAGAGTTATAGCCACATAAATTTTAATAAATGAAATATTTGGATCTTAGAAGGGGAAGGCACATCGGTTCGAATCAAGACATCATCTCTTTTTTTTAAATTTTTTTTTTAATTTAAATATATTGATCTATTAATAATTATTAACCTCTGATCGTAAAAAAAATCACGATGAATAATAGTTTAATAATAACAATAAAAAAAAAAATGGAAAAATATCAGAAGTTATTAATGAAATAAAATGTTATGTACTATTCATTTAAAAAAAAAAGTGTATATCTAATTTAATAGGCGTACTAGGAAGTCATGTTGTGTCCACATCAGATTCTTTTTTTTACTAACTGCTTTACCATTTGAATAAAACGCTTTCAGTACCTTTTCAGAAATTAGATTAGATTATTACTGATTATTAGAGGACGGAAAAAAATTAGATTTACGCACGGTGGTTAGTTGCACGGTGCATGAGTGGCGTGGATAGTTGCCAATAATCATGTAAGTTGTAACATGTTAAGTCTTATCACAACCTGTCGACTCCATGTAGTCACTGAGCGATGGAGAGTCAACTCTTCCACAGTCACGTAATCTTCAACCCAGACACCCTTACCCCCACCATTCTCTTCAGACCACTCAACTCTGTTTGGCTATAAGAATGCATAATATAAGCCAAAAAAGGGAATATATTATAGTAATTTATTGTAAAAATAAACGTTTCATGTCTATTTTATACAGAGTGTTTCATATAAAACGCAACCCAACCTTATATTGATAGGTATTGAAATAATAAAAAGGCATGTGTAAACATAAATGTAATTTTTATTATTACCATCCATTACCTTACATTTAGAGTAAATGTTGGACGTGGCCGCCATCTTCTTGAATACAAGCTTCAATTCTTTTTACAGCATTTCTTGCAACTTTTTTCAAAGTTTGTTGCTGGATATTTAATACAGCTTGTTCAATATTGACTTTCAAGTGTTCGTGGTTTGTTGCTGTAGGCTTTTTCTTTGAGGTAACCCCATAGAAAAAAATCCGCCGCAGTCAAATCTGGAGATCTTGGTGGCCACAAGCCTCGACCGATAACCATAAAATTCCTCAACGAAATCAGAAGTTGAACCTGCGTAGTGCGATGTCGCACCGTCATGTTGTAGCCAGCAGTGTCTGTCTTCCTCTTCCATGAGTGCAATGAACTGAAATAAAATATCCGGATATCGTTCTGGATTAATGGTGTACTCGAAAAAAAGTGGACCGATTATTTTCTTCCGCGATATCGCGCACCACACGCCCAACTTCTGCGGGTGTAATTGTTTTTCGTGATAAACGTGGGGATTTTCAGCACTCCAAATTCTACTGTTTTGGCTGTTTACATAGCCATCCAAATGAAACCGTGCTTCATCTGTGAAAAATAACGAATCCTAACGTTAATTCCCTCACGCAGAACTCGACGGAACCGTTGACAATATTGTAGCCGTCTTTCTTTGTCGGGCTCAAGAAGTTGATGAACCGTTTGAATGCGATAAAGTCGTAATTGTAATTGTTTGGTCGCCCGATGAACAGTTAATTTAGACAAATTAATTTCAGCAGACAAACGTCTGATCGATTTATTTGGCGAGGCGAGTAATCGGTCTTTGATTTCAGTGACTGTATCTGTATTCAATACTGACGCAGATCTTTTGTGTTCCTTGTTATCAACAGAACCAGCCTCTAAATTTTGCAACTAACCTTAATACTGATGTTTTGTTAAGAGCTGGTTTATCTGGATACTTATGGCGAAACAAATCTTGCACTGCAACCACTGAATTCGTACTGAAGTACGACTCAACAATGAAAACACATTCATCTAGCGAAAACACCATCTTGTCTCTAGCAATACACTGAACGTTATGATTGCATTGTTGTTACTATCGGTAGTGTTCTACTGCGTCGCCGCGATGTTCAGATGTTGGACGAGTCCATTTCAGTAACGAGTAGGGGAGTAAGGTTGAATTTTGAAATTTCATGGATGAGTGATTGATGGGTTGCGTTTTATATGGGACACTGTATTATTGCATTTTCACAATTTTTCAACTTTTTACAAATTTTGAAATTTGCGATTTGCAAAAACTTCTGACCTGATGGAAAAAATTAAGATTATTTTCGGATTCAGCGCTAAAGTAAACATAGGACATGAATTATCAAAAATTAAAAAAAAACATTCCACAACCCAAATTTTGCTGGTTTGTGTTATAGTTTTATTTCTGAATATAATTTTCAGTTTTCTTCTTTAATTAAGCTCTTCATCCAGTTATCCATCACTTTGATTTAATAGTAATTATCTGTAATGGAAAATGCATTACATAATGCATTAAAATAGAGCACATTTCAAATAATAATGTTTTTTTTTTAATAATTTAACAGATACAATACGTTTCATGAAACTTTTGTATCTTCTTACCTGGCAGTTCTTCTTCAAATACATTAAATTCATCTAAAACATATATTGTGATAATCAATGTGCCATCTATTAGTAAAGGTAATCCCCAGGCAAAACTTGCATACATGAAAATCTTCTTCTTTATTTCTCTTCTGGACATTAGAATATGTGACGAAGTTGCTCTAAAAAAAAAAAAAGACACACAGAAGCTGGTAGAAAAATATTTACGTATTTATATGATCATCATGATTAAGCAATTTTATTTTTCTTAAAGTGGCAATACTGTTTAGTAAACTGTCTAAAATGAAAGTCTAAAATTAAAAATATCTTGGTTTTACTATTCAATTTTTAATAAAAATCAGTTTTCTAGATCTTAACAAATGACAGAGGTAACACTACTATCACATATTTTCATGTAGAAGATGACTTCTACATGAAGTCATCTTAGTAGAATTTATCTACTGAGGTAAATTAATCTTATTTTCTTACCTTGTAGAAGAATCTTTACTGAAAGCAAATTAAACAATTCTCCCATAATTTTGATTTTTTGAAATCTTTAACCATGCTTAGAAAATTGGATTCATGATTTTTTTTTTCTTAAGAAAATCTGGCCACAACACATGTTTTTAGGTAATATTACACAGTTTCACCATCTAATGTAACTCCCACCCCGTTATAAGACATATGACAACTTCGATTGTCAGCTATTCTATTTCCACAGATTTTTAATTTTTTGTATCTTTGTTTTCTAGTATAATTTAATTGTTGCTGCTCATGCTTCATTCTCTACCATTATGTCCTGTTTACCTAAAGAAGCACTGGATTTCTGTTAAATTGTTATATTTTCTCTATGTTTTCTTTCCACTTTTAGGTATAATTTTTCTTTATACAGAGTGATTCAAAGAAACGGGAAATTTAAAAAATTAAATAACGTTAATGAAAAATTTTTTTAGAAAATGAATTTTATTTCATGTAATTGTACAAATGTTCCCATTTTAGGATACATACATTTTAGTTTATTTTTAAAAGATGACGTCTTCCAGGTGACCTCCTCTTTTACGTAAACAATCACGAAGTCTCTTCGTTAAATTGTTCATGGTTTGACGTAACATCTCAACTGGAATTTCCACAATTGCTTCTCAGATCTTCGCCTTCAGTTCTTCCGTTGTAGCAGGTCTACTGTGGAACACTTTGCTTTTAAGGTGACCCCCACAAAAAGTAATCGCAAGCTGAGAGATCAGGCGATGTGGGAGGCCATCTAATGTCACCATTTCGTGAAATGACACGTTGTCCAAACAATCGGCGTACAGCTGCCATCGATATTCGTGCAGTATGTGACTTGCTCCGTCTTGTTGAAACCAGGCTGTGTTAAGAATCGGTGGAAATCTCTTTTGTTGTTCCACAACAAAGGTTTCAAGCATGGCTACGTAACGAGCCGACGTCACTGTAATCGCAAGACCGTTGTCATCCTCAAAAAAATAAGGGCCTATAACACCGTAAGATGACATACCACACCACACGGTCACTTTCTGGCTGTGCAACGGACGTTGGTGTAGCTGCGTAGGATTTTCTTGTGCCCAGTATCTGAATTTTTGCTTGTTAACAAATCCACTGAGGTGGAAATGCGCTTTGTCTGACATCCACAGTTCGTGAACAAACTCTTCGTTATCATTTATCTTCTGAAGCATTACATTACAGAATTGTGCACGCACAACTGGATCGTTCGGTTTCACTTCCTGGACGATCTGCAACTTGTATGGATGGTCCTTCACTAACATTCTTCGAACACTTGAACTATGCAATTATAAAGATGCTGAGAGACGACGGACTGACCGATATGGACTTCGTGTGACAGCATCTTGTAAAGTTTGAACATTCTGTGGTGTACGGACGGTTCGCTCACGGCCTGGAGGTTTCTTTTTCATTGCAGAACCAGTTTCCTCAAAATTAGATATCCATGTTTTA
The DNA here is from genome assembly GCF_047948215.1 of Lycorma delicatula. NCBI lineage: Eukaryota > Metazoa > Arthropoda > Insecta > Hemiptera > Fulgoridae > Lycorma > Lycorma delicatula. Next base: position 320,959,240 of record NC_134455.1, on the reverse strand, counting down.
ATTGCATGTCTGATGGAACACGGTCGTGCCGTTCCAGATTAAAATGACGGCGAAATTCTCTACGCGCTACGTCCACACTGTCATTGTTTTTGTAAAACGCTTTGATAGCAAATGCACGTTGCGCACCACTCCAAGGATCCATGACAACTAAAGGGCAGGTTAGGTTAGAGAGGCTGGCGCCACGTATCAAGTGGTACCAATCGCCCACGGCTACCAACACAAATTTCAAAATTTCCCGTTTCTTTGAATCACTCTGTATAAGGACAAAAAATTAACAACTTTATTAGGAATTTTTTCTAACCTAATGTAATAAATGACTTTTTAAACTTAATTAAATAATTTTATGGATTGTAAACAAAAAATTTCACTTCTTTTAAAAATTGTTGACACGTGTAATATTTAGATGTTGTCCATTACAATATTTTACCTCACCTAATTATATTCCATGTGTTGTAGCAAATCACTGTGTTCCAAAATATATTAGAGTGGTAACTGTATATCACAATGAGTCCTGTAAAAAGGAGTGAACATTTTTAAAACAAAAACAACATCTGACAGATTTTATTACAGTATACTTATTAATTTTCTCACATGATATTTGTTTATTTATTTCTCCATGATTTTTACTCTCTATACTGAGTGGCCCAAAGTTACAACAGAGTATAAACATCTAATAACTTTTTTGTATATAATTTTATCTTTTCTATTTTTTTCAAAAATTGCAGCCTGTAGAAGGGAAATTTATGACGGAGAAATTTACTGCCGTACAGCAAACTAAAATTATTGAATTCTATTCAATAATTTTATTTCAGAGTAAAAAATCAACTTTGGAAACAATGGTTCTTCATATTGTCAAACTTTTTTGATAGCAGAGCATCCTGCTATAATCTTCCACCTGCTGACAGACCAGGACAAAAGCAAACACAGTATGTCTCCTAAAAAATATAGAGTAGCACAAACAATTCACGATTCGAAGACGATCTGCTCAACTTAATACAGCTTGCACACATTGTAGTGAATTTTACATGGTTTGTATCTTTTTCCACATAAAATTCCACCGGTACAGGCCCTAATATCTGCTGATTATCAGCAAAGATCAGACAGACTATGCAATCCGATTTCAATTATTGGCTAGGGGAGAAGATGATTTTTTTTTTGTCTTCAGTCATTTGACTGTTTTGATGCAGGTCTCCAAGATTCCCTATCTAGTGCTAGTCGTTTCATTTCAGTATACCCTCTACATCCTACATCCCTAACAATTTGTTTTACATATTCCAAACGTGGCCTGCCTACACAATTTTTTCCTTCTACCTGTCCATCCAATATTAAAGCGACTATTCCAGGATGCCTTAGTATGTGGCCTATAAGTCTGTCTCTTCTTTTAACTATATTTTTCCAAATGCTTCATTCTTCATCTATTTGCCGCAATACCTCTTCATTTGTCACATTATACACCCATCTGATTTTTAACATTCTCCTATAGCACCACATTTCTAAAGCTTCTAATCTTTTTCAATCAGATACTCCGATTGTCCAAGTTTCACTTCCATATAAAGCGACACTCCAAACATATACTTTCAAAAATCTTTTCCTGACATTTAAATTTATTTTTGATGTAAACAAATTATATTTCTGACTGAAGGCTCATTTCGCCTGTACTATTCGGCATTTTATATAGCTCCTGCTTCGTCCATCTTTAGTAATTCTACTTCCCAAATAACAAAATTCTTCTACCTCCATAATATTTTTTCCTCCTGTTATCACATTCAATGGTCCATCTTTGTTATTTCTACTACATTTCATAATTTTCGTTTTGTTCTTGTTTATTTTCATGCGGTAGTTCTTGCGTAGGACTTCATCCATGCCGTTCATTGTTTCTTCTAAATCCTTTTAACTCTCGGCTAGAATTACTATATCATCAGCAAATCGTAGCATCTTTATCTTTTCACCTTGTACTGTTACTCCGAATCTAAATTGTTCTTTAACATCATTAACTACTAGTTTCATGTAAAGATTAAAAGTAACGGAGATAGGGAACATCCTTGTCGGACTCCCTTTCTTATTACGGCTTCTTTCTTATGTTCTTCAATTATTACTGTTGCTGTTTGGTTCCTGTACATGTTAGCAATTGTTCTTCTCTCTCTGTATTTGAACCCTAATTTTTTTAAAATGCTGAACATTTTATTCCAGTCTACGTTATCGAATGCCTTTTCTAGGTCTATAAAACGCCAACCCACCGGGTTGGTCTAGTGGTGAACGCGTCTTCCCAAATCAGCTGATTTGGTAGCCGACAGTTCCAGCGTTCAAGTCCTAGTAAAGCCAGTTATTTTTACATGGATTTGAATGCTAGATCGTGGATACCGGTGTTCTTTGGTGGTTGGGTTTCAATTAACCACACATCTCAGGATTGGTCGAACTGAGAATGTACAAGACTACACTTCATTTACACTCATACATATCATCCTCATTCATCCTCTGCAGTATTATCTAAACGGTAGTTACCGGAGGCTAAACAGGAAAAAGAAAGGTCTATAAACGCCAAGTATGTTGGTTTGTTTTTCTTTAATCTTCCTTCTACTATTAATCTGAGGCCTAAAATTGCTTCCCTTGTCCCTATACTTTTCCTGAAACCAAATTGGTCTTCTCCTAACACTTCTTCCACTCTCCTCTCAATTCTTCTGTATAGAATTCTAGTTAAGATTTTTGATCCATGACTAGTTAAACTAATTGTTCTGTATTCTTCACGTTTATCTGCCCCTGCTTTCTTTGGTATCATGACTACAACACTTTTTTTGAAGTCTGACGGAACTTCCCCCTTTTCATAAATATTACACACCAGTTTGTATAATCTATCAATCGCTTCCTCACCTACACTGCGCAGTAATTCTACAGGTATTCCGTCTATTCCAGGAGCCTTTCTGCCATTTAAATCTTTTAATGCTCTCTTAAATTCAGATCTCAGTATTGTTTCTCCCATTTCATCCTCCTCAACTTCCTCTTATTCCTCTATAACACCATTTTCTAACTCATTTCCTCCGTATAACTCTTCAATATATTCCACCCATCTATCGACTTTACCTTTCGTATTATATATTGGTGTACCATCTTTGTTTAACACATTATTAGATTTTAATTTATGTACCCCAAAATATTCCTTAACTTTCCTGTATGCTCCGTCTATTTTACCAATGTTCATTTCTCTTTCCACTTCTGATCACTTTTCTTTAATCCACTCTTCTTTCGCCAGTTTGCACTTCCTGTTTATAGCATTTCTTAATTGCCGATAGTTCCTTTTACTTTCTTCATCACTAGCATTCTTATATTTTCTACGTTCATCCATCAGCTGCAATATATCATCTGAAACCCAAGGTTTTCTACTAGTTCTCTTTATTCCGCCTAAGTTAGCTTCTGCTGATTTAAGAATTTCCTTTTTAACATTCTCCCATTCTTCTTCTACATTTTCTACCTTATCTTTTTTACTCAGACCTCTTGCGATGTCCTCCTCAAAAATCTTCTTTACCTCCTCTTCCTCAAGCTTCTCTAAATTCCCCCAATTCATCTGACACCTTTTCTTCAGGTTTTTAAACCCCAATCTACATTTCATTATCACCAAATTATGGTCCCTATCAATGTCTGCTCCAGGGTAAGTTTTGCAGTCAACGAGTTGATTTCTAAATCTTTGCTTAACCATGATATAATCTATCTGATACCTTGCACTATCACCTGGCTTTTTTTAAGTGTATATTCTTCGATTATGATTTTTAAATTGAGTGTTGGCAATTACTAAATTATACTTTGTGCAAAACTCTATAAGTCGGTCCCCTCTTTCATTCCTTTTGCCCAGCCCGTATTCACCCACTATATTTCCTTCCTTGCCTTTTCCAATACTTGCATTCCATTCTCCAACTATTATTAAATTTTCATCTCCTTTTACGTGTTTAATTGCTTCATCAATCTCTTCGTATACAGACTCTACCTCATCATCATCATGGGCGCTTATAGGCATATAGACGTTAACAATCGTTGTTGGTTTAGGTTTTGATTTTATCCTTATTACAATGATTCTATCGCAATGCGTTTTGAAATACACTACTCTCTTCCCTATTTCCTTGTTCATTATGAAACCTACCCTGCCCATTATTTGAAGCTGAGTTAATTATTCTAAAATCACCTGACCAAAAGTCGCCTTCCTCTTCCCACCGAACCTCACTAATTCCTACTACATCCACATTTATCCTATCCATTTCCCTTTTTAAATTTTCTAGCCTACCAACCTTTTTTAAACTTCTAACATTCCACGCTCCGACTCGTAGAATGTTATTTTTTAATTTTCTGGTGACCCCTTCCTTAGTTGTCCCCACCCTAAGATCCGAACGGGGGACTAGTTTACCTCTGGAATATTTTACCAAGGAAGGCGCCTCCATCATTGCTATATGAAAATGCAGAGAGCCACATTTTCTTGGAAAAAAAGCAGTTGTAGTTTTCCATTGCTTTCAGCTTCGCAGTACTCAGAGGACTGAGTGATGTTGATATGGCCGTTTAAGTCATTCTGACTCACGCCCTTAACAACTACTTAGTTGCTGCCCTCTTTCAGGAATCATTCCTTAGTCTGGCTCTCAACAGATACCTCTCCGATATGGTTGCACCTTCGCTCCAGCTACTCTGTATCCCTGAGCACTCAAGCCCTCTCACCAACGGCAAGGTCTCCTGATTCATAGAGGAGGGGAGAAGATGAATTTATGCATAATCTGATTGTACCTGATGAAACGCAGTTTCATCCGAATGGGTTTGTCAACTGGCGAAACTGCAGAATTTTGATCATCGAAAGTCCATGAGCTTTATACCAGCATGAATTTCTTTTTTTTTTATTTAGCCTCTGGAACCACCATAAGGTATTAGAGGATGATATGTATGAATTTTACATACAATAAATTAAATGTAGTCTTGTACAGTCTCAGGTCGACCAGTCCTCAGATATGTGGTTACTTGAAACCCAACCATCCAAGAACACTGGTATCCACGATCTAGTATTCAAATCCAAATAAAAGTAACTGCCTTTACTAGGATTTGAACCTTAGAACTCTCAACTTCAAAATCAGCTGATTTGCGATGATGAGTTCACCACTAGACCAACCTGCTGGGTTACCAACTTGAATAACATTTTTCTAAGTGCACGGTTTGCTGCAGCGTTATCTCAGCAGAAATTATTGGACCTTTTTACGAAGATGTAACTGCTGATTAAGTCACCATCACTGATCCACAATATCAGGATATGCTGGAAAATGTGGATGCCCTTTTGTGAAAAATGAACCTGAAGTGTGGTTATATCAAGATGAAGCTACATCTTCAGAGCTACTCCTGAAGCCACAACTCGACTTCTAAAATAAATTTTTGAGGGGCAATTTATTTCAAGGCGATTTGGAAAAAATAGCTGCCTAGCTCGCCTGATTTGACAGCTCCTGACATCATGTGGGGGTCTCTTAAAGAGACGGTATGTAAATAAACTGCAGGCTATCCAACAAGCCCACCGGGCTAGTCTAGTGGTTAACTCGTCATCGCAAATCATCTGATTTTGAAGTCAAGAGTTCTAAGGTTCAAATCCTAGTAAAGGCAGTGACTTTTATACGGTTTGAATACTTGATCGTGGTTACCGGTGTTCTTTGGTGGTTGGTTTTCAATTAATCATACTTCTCAGGAATGATCAATCTGAGACTGTACAAGACTCATTTACATTTATACATGTCATCCTCATTCATCCTCTGAAGTAATACCGTACAGTGGTTCCGGAGGCTAAACAGAAAAAGAAAGGCTATCCAACAACTAAAGAAAAATATTATTAAAAAACAGAGCACAATAACCAGCAACTCTTGCGGCTGATTAATAACTAACTGACTAACTTCAGTACTAACTCACTAACTGCAGATCACCTTTCTTCGGTGGGCATCTTCTTGAAGCGTACCAATGAATCAGTTCCTTTGAATACTTGTTATCATAAGAACTATAATGAAGTTCCATCATTAATAAAATCACTGGTAGCACTGTTGTTAACGATACTGTTTTGAAATGCTTAGAAACCTTTTTGCCACTACTCAGTAAAAATCACAATGCTCACATGCAATTACAAAATTCCATGTGAGCAATGTGATTGTTACTTTAACAATATCTTTTTGTTGAATAATAATAGTTAAAAACAGAGTAATTAAGAAACTAAAATATTAATTTTTTTCTAAATATTATCACCTAATGAGAAAGTTAATGTAACAAAGCTAAAATATAAGTTACAAACTTTTAGGGCAGTTGTTTACGAATCAGTAGAATTTTTTGTGGAAAACAGTCTACTAACTACTAATTTATCTTCCTAATTTAGACTCTATTTTAACCTGCTATAACCATGAGTTAATGTCCCTTTGACTTTCAATGATGTCATCTACATCTATTGTATTATTGAAAAATTTAGACAAGCCAAAATTTTATTTTGATATGGAACTTAACTGCAGCTGATTGTACTTCCAAAAACATAATCAAATGAATGTCTACTGAGAGATTCAGGATGTTGCCTTCAATTCTACTACTCAGTTTATTCTTTTAGATTTACTTACTCTATTTTAATTATTTGTTTACAAGATTGAGTGCAGAAATTTAGATTATATTATATATAAGTGGTACAATATTACAAACTGTTTTGAAAAGAAAGATCATGCTACTGAAATGTATGTTGTGTTGAAAGTGTCGTGATGCTTTGAAACCATGGTATTTTTTTTTTATGAAAGAGCAGGCATTAACAGCTATGGTCATTAGTGTGGTTGAAATTGGTAGCGTATGAAAAGATGTCACTTTGATCGCGATTTGAACCTGAGAACTCTACATGAAATGCTAAGACACTACCTACTTATCCATGGAGGTCAGCGAAATCCATGGTATTGAAAGATTTGTAATCCGTACAGACTCTTTGAGCTTACTATCTGCCGTAAACAACAAATCCACAACAGATCCATTACTTGAAACAATTCTTGATTTGTGCTACACAGACACCAAGGCTCGTTGTTCACCTTCATTTGGAATCCTGGACATGTAGGCATTCAAAGCAATGAGAAAGCAGATGCTGTTGCTAGGACTGCTGTAAGCAACTTGCCAGTTGAAAGGCTTGCTTTAAGGCTGAAAGATGTGATGTATACAGATGCAACCAACATTATCTCTGTGTGGCAGCAGACTTGTGCTACCATGCAAAGAAAACTACACACAATCAAAGTGTCAACAGATA